>NC_056730.1:364466461-364559441 GCF_019279795.1 Protopterus annectens | reverse complement strand
GGGGAAAGGGTTTGGGGGGACTGGGAGTACAGGATGCTTTGTAGGTATCTGCACATGTCCATGTGATGGCCTCTGCACCAATTGTTAGCCAGCATTTACTAATTGCATGCAGCCTGTTGTGTAGTGATTGCAGTTCTCACTGTGATTACAGGACTGTGCTATAAAAAGGTCTGTTAGGTAGGCGTAGCCCTTTCAGATTATCAGGGTGGGGACCATGCTGGTTTGCTGTGGACACTGTTCTGTGAGTGTAAGGGTTGGTATGTCTCTCATATTTCAGGCTGTGTTGTAGACACTGCAATGCATGTTGTTCTGTAAGCTGAGTATTCCTTCCTCCAGTGTCCTCTTCTCTGTGTGTATGTAAACTGACACCTACGAATAGTAATACTGTGTATATGGGTGTGTGCTTTCCTGTGGGGATTGTGGTGTAACTGGTATATAGCAGTGGCTCTTGCAATCTGTTGCTATGGCTTCAATATTTGGCCTTTACATTCACTCCTTGTATGCCTGCTAGGTGTCTTTCCTGTAATGTGTTGCTATGGCTTTCCTATTTTCCATTTCCATTCACAGCTTGTAATGCTTGCTAAATCTGTTTGGGCAGTGATTCCCTATGTGTTTGTTATGGTAGGGTGTTACTGCATGCAGTGTGGTCTGGCCATGGTGTGGGCCTTGACACTTACAAGGGTATTTGATCATGCTGCTGAGCAGGCCTCAGATATTCTCCGGTGCATCTTTTATCAGCCTCATGGAATGGTACGTAGCAGTGGGATACTCCAATGACATCTTCTGATATTCTGCAGTTGTGACTGTGGGTTATTTCAAGCATATGTATTAGTACACCATTTGTGCCGTGCAGGTGGTGCATACCTTCATTCAGTCATAGTTACCATTGCATGTGTAGTTACACCTTTCTGCCTACTGGTAGTACATTTGACAGGGTATCAGTGGGGCACAGTTGACATTTGTTTTCACATGAGGGACATCCCTGTAACTCAGTCACAGTTGCTATGTCTGATCTCTTAACTATTCAACTATGGCAGTGTTTGTCCTGCTCTGAGTGTGTGTGTGGCTTGCCAAATGCTACTGTGACATTATTACCTAGTAGCTACCAACTAGCATGACTGTTTCTCAGCACACAGTACTATTTTACAAATCCACTAGATTTGACAGTAAATATACATGACATGCTTTGTGTACTAGACTTGCTATATTCCCTTTACATTAATTCCTACTATTTTATGATATATTTCTTTCAGCACAATGTTCTTGTATAGCAGTCATGGCTTAGTGGTAAGTCATGCAGACTAGTGTTTCCAAGGTCCTGGGTTCGAGACTGAGGGAGGTATTTTATTTTGCTGCTGAGAAAACTACAGGCTTTGTCATTCAGAGTGACTAAGGCACTTCTAAGCAGTTGTAAGCGGGTTAGCGCTGGTTTGCGCGGAGGTCACGCATGCGCACTGTCGCTTAGCTTCGCGCACAGAAGCGCACACCCGCTTACTACTGCTTACAAGTGCTTACTCTCGCACACACCAGCGCTATTTTCATTTAAAGAAAAGAAAATGGGGAGATAGGAAAGTGGTGAAAAAGGGGGCACAAAGAGGGCAGGACAGTATAAAAACAAGCTCGGGTTTTGCAGGAGGGATGTAGGAAAGGCCCATAGCTGCCCATTTCTTCGTCAGCAACAGCTGTGCATATGTTTGTAATTTGGTGTGAAATTTGAAACCTTCCACCACTGAGAGAGGTGTGAGGACAACAATAATATTTGTTGTACAGCCAATTGTAATTGCCAGCTTACATGTCCAGCAGACGTGTGCAAAATGGGCAACTATGTATGGGGCGTAATTTTTTTGTGGGTACAGAGTGCCCTTTTTTTTTTTTTTTTTTTTCAGGTGATAGTGGTATGTCAGGTACGGGAAGTCGGTATAGCTGGGGAGGTAGGTAGGGGAGGTTAACAGACAAGACAAACAAGGCGCATACAGGAGTGGTGTATGACACATGTGGGGGGGTTACACAGTTGACTGGGACGGATGTTTGGATATCTCGAGCCCATGAGCCCACAGATGGCAACAGTGGAACTGAGATCCCCACCCATGGGCAGTTGCCACTGTGCCTTCACTGCCCAAGAAGGGGCTGTGCTGGGGGCTGTGTAGGCCAGGCAGCAGGCACGCCCGTGAGTTGTGCCACCCATGCCTCAAGCTGGCGTAGGGGCCCAAGCACAGCATGCCGGATCTCCCTACGCACCACAGTCCGGACACTATGGAGGGTGAGTGGATGTTCTCCTCTGGCCACACTTGCAGAGGGGGGACGAGCCCCATCCCCTGAAGTGCTTCCACCCGCAGGTGGCACAGGGCCACCGGAGGAGGGTCCGGCCTGGGCACTACTGCCAGGTGCACTCGCCAGCTGAGGTGGGAGAGGTGGGTCCGCTGGAACCCGCCTTCCCTGTCGTCCTATGTTTTGCATTATTTAGTGACAGTTTGGGTTAGTAACGTGCAATACCATTTACAATTAGTTGTAACAGCATGCATTAGTATTCCCATTAACCAAACACCCATAAATTCAAGCCGTTGAACAGCAAGCATAACACATGCATAATTTGAACAACAGTACACATTCCAACGACATGCAGGGTTGAGTGATGGCAACAGGCCATCAGGTTTGGATGTATGAACAGGGCACATGCATCAATGTACATGCAAATATGTATGAACCAACAGGACAATTGTCCAGGGGTGTTAATTGTGAATACACGTACCCATTTCACGTGGAATGGATTATTTGTGGTTATAGGGTAGGGTGAAGATAAATTTCATTAACAACTTCAAATACCTATACATATGCTGTACATTTCTACTAGCTGCAGATATATACACATTACAAGTCTGTCTACAGTTTCCTATGTGACAACTTATTCATGTTGGTGATAGGAATGTTACTGCTACATCAATATACATTTCATTTTTATTCATACACATTCATATCTGGCTCTGTTCAGCTACATCATCCTGCTACATTTGCTTTATATGGCTATAGACAACTGTGGATGTTTGGTATTTCATACAACCATACTATCTGCATATTGCAAACTGAGAGCAACATATCCAGATTTTGGGACACACATTCCAGCTTCAGTACTTTTTTCAACACATGTTGCTGTTTGCTTCTGCCTCTCACATTCATTTCATTCTCTACTGACTGCAGTATACTTTATTCAGGAGTTATTACTACTTTATTGGTGGATTCATACCTCTTTCTCACACTCTCTCACTTGTTTTATTTTTACAATTCAGGATGGTACTTAATTCTAGGCTTTATTGACATGTTTTACTTTTAGTTATAACAATCCTTTCCAACAGTCTCACTTGTGTCATGTTTCAGAATTTAAACAGAGGGATATATTTCACACATGTGTTTTACTCAGCTTCTGTAGCTGTACTTTTCAGCCTGCTGCAGATTATGTACTATTATATTACAGGTGGAACATCTTTATTTCAGACTTGTTTCATTTTTATTTTTGGATTACAGGCTGCATCACACTTTTGTAATCAAACAATACTTGCAAACTCTCTTACACTGTTACTTGCACTTTTTATTGATAAGTGACTATACTGCACTCTTTTGCAAGCTGTCATACTTATATTTTTTTACAGTTACAGGGAGAGAATTACTGACCTGCCTGGTGGCGCAACCGCACCAGCCTATCGGCATAGGCTCGATGGTTCGCAGAATGGACACCTGCAGCTGCAATATAAATGAAGTAATATTGGAATACACATCTCCATAATATCAGCTAGGTTAATTTCTTACATAAATAATTACATGTAACTTACTCAGTAGTGGGGCATTGGGCATTTGCCGGGCCTCCTGGATCCAACGGTTCAGTTGGTCGTGCTTCCGTCTCTTCAGGTCCGCATGGTGGTGATGGACCTGTTCACCAGTCCTTGGTATTCCTATGGCACTGGTGAGATCATGTGCCAACTGGTCCCACGCTTCAGCCCTATATGCTCCCCACAGGACCTGGCCCTGCATGAGTTGGGCCTCATGATCATGGACGAGGAGCCAAACCATATATTTGGACTCCTCAACACCCCACCTCTGTGCTCGGAAGCAACTACCCTCTCCTACACCTGCCATCCTAACTGCAAGTCGGTTCTGCAATCAGTTATGCTGTGTATTCCCGCCTATGGGGCTTATATATGCCGTTTTTCCCACACTTATCTGTGATTGGCCATTTTGGAATTGTATCAGCTTCACAAAACCTGCTTTGTCATGCTCCTCTTTCCATTCATTGCTATATATATGCTATTACTGCATTTCTAAGAGCAACTGTCATGGCTTAGTGGTTCAGTACTTTGACTATGGTGCATGGTATCCTGAGTTCGAGCCTGGCCATTGCTTTTTATATTTTATGACTGTCTACACAGGCTAGGAGGTGTGTCTGTGTAAAGGCAGTTTTGATACAGCTTGCTCAACGTTGCCCGTCGTTTAGCTTGTTGGCGCGGTGCACAGCTCCGCGCAAATGGGTCACGCTGGCTTACGCGCCGTTTGGCTGTCAGCACACATATTACGCTCAGCTCAGCTACGGGCACACAGTTTAAGCGTGTTGGTATTCTGCTCAACCCCGGCCACTCCTTCTACACCTGTTAAACCACTACTCACCTACGGGCACTCATTTTACACCTGTTAAAACACTGCTCACCTACGGGCAGATATACTCAACTTGTTAGAGTGTAACTCAGCTATAGGCACATCTGACATTTTTTTTTTTTTTATTATCTCACATTTCTTCAAAATACATGGCCCATTTCATTACATTGCACATAAAATATAATTTTATATATGTACATATATGTCAGGGAATTGTTTCGTGCTTATTTCACTAAAAATAAAATTTGATGTTGTGGGGGCTCGAACCATGACTGCCTCCTCTTCAGCCAACGTCTCTACCGCTATGCTATTGCTTCTTGGCTTACTTTGCATATTTAGTTCTTATATGCTTTTCCACTGACTGCTAACTGTGGCTAACCACCGGGGACGCCCGCGCAAACGAGCGCACTCACGGGCAAACATCTTTACAACTTATAAAAAAATATATAACATGTTCATTTATACGTTTTATGTTCATAGTCTATGGGGGCATGTGTTGTGTTGTGTTTATTCACATTTACATGGACTCTGTCGTGGGGGTTTACTTTCGGGACTTTTACTCTTCTGGGGGTGTGTCTGTTTGCAGTGCTTGCCCTACGGATACGCCCCCTACTGTCTTACATGGACCGTGTTAACCTTAGGTGTGATTCAGCATGCCCTCATGCATATGCATGGCATGTTGACTTCACACCGTTTAACTGCAGCCTCCGTGTAAGCCTTGTAACTCTTACACGGAGGCTTTGTGAATCCTGCCCAATATTTTTCTTAATGGTACTATTTTATAGTGCATTATTTTCTTTGCATGCTATAGAGTAAAGTTTCTCATTTATTTTTAAGTGTGATGTGGATGCCCATGTAAATGGATACTCCTGTTTTTTTTTTTTTTCATTCTCCCTTCTTCTTTCTTTCTCCTTGTTTAGTTTTAAGAAATTCAGGCACAGAAATGTAAAAAAGGACAAATGCCTGGTTAAAAAGAGTATGCCAAAATAAAAATTAGTGCGCTTTCTCATTTTTGCATAGGGGAATGACTGGATTAAGGCCCTTAACTTGATCTAGTAACAAGTTTTAAGAGAAAGCAAGTAAATGACCTCTACAGACACATCTAACTACAGACCCATTGCTATACTGTCTCCACTAGCCAAAATTATGGAACGGTGTGTTCATAAACAGCTCATAAACTACCTCACCCTAAATAGTCTATTGTCCCACACCCAGCATGGTTTTCGCCCCCATCATAGCACAACTACTGCCCTTCTCTCTTTCGTGGACTCACTCAACAGCAACCGTAACAACAATTTAATATCCTCCGCTCTCTTTCTTGACTTGTCAAAAGCCTTCGATATGGTCAATCACCAACTCCTGCTCCACACCTTGAAAACACTACGTCTTAGTAACCTCGCTATCAGCTGGTTCAATGCTTACCTCACTGGTAGAAAACAAGCCGTCCAATGGCAAAACAAGCTATCCAATCTACTCCCAAATAACATTGGTGTTCCCCAAGGCTCTATACTTGGTCCCCTTCTCTTCTCTGTCTTTATAAATGATCTTCACTCAGTCATCCCTAGAACCTCTTGTATTCAATATGCAGATGACTCCACCCTGATCTGCTCAGACATCTCCCTCACCAAACTCCAAGTTTCAACCCAGCAGTGCTTTACTATAGTTGAAAAATGGTTCTCAGATTTAAAACTCTTACTAAATCCTACTAAAACCAAGTTACTGCTATTTTTCCCTCTGCATCCATCGGCCAAGGTAAAGAACCTCCAAACGCCAACAACCCTACTTTCCACGTGATCTCTACCAATGGAACCATCATAGAGCCTGTCTCCCACACCAAACTACTTGGTGTGACCATCGACCACAAGCTCAAATTTGACATACACATCAGCTTAACCATTAACTCTGTCAATAAGAAACTAGGCTCCATGTACAGAATAAATAACTTCCTAACCCCACACACCAAACTAACTATAGCTCGCACCCATCTCCTTTCAACCCTCCTTTATGCCTCCCCAATATTTTCATTCCTCAACAAGACTGAGCTAAATAAACTTTCTACAGCTTATAACCATATAGCCAGATTCATAACAGGGACGCCTTATCGAACCCACCACTGCCTAAATCTAAAGGCACTTGAATGGTTAGAACTGCCCAATATTCTCAAAATCAACCAACTCACTGAGGCATTTAAGATAATTAACCAACCAGACAACACCCCTCACTTAATAAAATACTTACCCCTACTCCAACCTAACCTGCCTCAGATCTTCTAAAACTGTCCGGTACAAACCGTCAAATCTAATAACTCTGGAGGTGATGCTCTCTACACCAACTCCATTGGTAGGCTTTGGAACTCCCTCCCAACCAGCCTAAGAATTATTACCTCACTCAACCAATTCAAAAAACACCTCAAAGAATTCCTCAAGTCACACTGGCTGTGCCCCTGTACCAAACCTGACTAACAAAAAGTCCAGGCCTGTACCACCCCAGAATTCCACCACTTCCCTCTAGGACGACAATTGCAATTGAAGCATGTGAGATTATTTGCTTAAGTTTTGTGCCTGTTTTATATAGTGTGTAAAGCCTGTTTTATATAGTGTGTAAAGCCAATTGTTGTATTTTTATTCTCTATTTCAACTACATGTATAGCCAATTGTTTTATTTTTATCTCTATTTCAAATATATGTAAAGCCTATAGTAATTTTTATTGTCTTAGCATCTATTATGTTATCTGTACCTTCTTCTTGGAGCTTTTCTCCCCGGGCCTCTACTGAAAATGGACATGTATCCAGCTAGACTAGCCCGGTAAACAAATGTAAAATAAATAAATAAATAAATATTGAATATTATAAGGCTCTTTTTTCTGCCAAATAAATGCATGCTTATTAGCAATTCTGTATCTGGTCCTCATGTCCCCAGGAGACAATATAATAAAGAGAAAAGACTAGGAGATAATGCTCTCTGAAAGCATTGAAGTGTTTACCCAGCTGGGAGACCTATAAAGATAAGACAAAGCCAGACAACACTTAGTAGAAGCACAGGCTGAATCATGTGTCTTTGCATAAATAACCTTTCTTTTAGGTTACCTAAGTTTGTGAGTGTGACTATCATTTTGGAACATTTATTCCTATTAGAAGGATAAAACCTCAATATTTGAAGATATCATTTTGTATGATGTGAAGTTGTCCTGTCTGGCCTTCATTCTTAACTGATGGGTTTGGAGCTGATCCTCGGATCTGACTCAGCCGTTTTTTACAAGCTTGAGGTCTTCAGCTAGCTCTTGGCTAATCCCTTGTCCCATGATGCCCTAGTGCTATGGAAACAGATTGAGCGTTGTTTGACTAGCTCAGATTAAGTGACAGTTCTTTTCTCGTTTAAAGCTGTTTTTATTCTACCATTATTGAGAATAACTTGGTAGTAGTTCTATCACATACCTTTTCTGTTTTTTTTTCCTAGTTAAAATGTAAGAAATTAAAATTTAAAAAAATAGAATCCCTCTATCTCTCTAGGCCTTTTGTTTGGTTGGCCTACCCTTACGCTATCCCGTCTCGTAGTTATGAAGTGTTTTTGATTGTGTGTTTTTCGGCTTTAAGTATCATTAAAGTGTGACAGTTAAATTACAGTAGTTTATATGTGTTTAATAGTTGTAGTGGTTTGTTATACTGAATAGTCCATTTAATTTAGAGGGCTCCTTTTCTTCTTGCTGTTTAGTGGGTTTCATATATTTAAAGTAGTATACACTGTTTAGTTCAGTCATAGAAGTCCAGCTAAGTTAGAGGACTTTTCTTCAGCTTTGTTAGCGTTAGTTTGAGGGTTCTGTTTGTGTGCATTTTTACCTTTTCTACTTGGTAAATTTTAGTAGTTATATTTATATAGATATCTTTATAACCTCAGTTAAGTTAGAGAGGTTTATAACTGGCTTTTTCTTTTGATATGCTTGCTGTTACATTGTCAAAACAGGCAAAAGAGTCGAAACATTCTGGTTTCAAAAAATGCCCAAAGTGTGGACAAAAGATGTCATTGACTGACAGACACACAGAGTGTGTCGATTGTTTAGGTGCAAGTAATTTATAGGACCCTTGTGCTGGTAAAGTCTAGCTTTGCTGAAGCCATAGAGAAAGGTCAAAGCTCCCAGTCAGAGGCTAAGTCCCCTTCATCTGACAAAACTAAATCCTCTAAAAGCTCTTCTACTTTGGAGGAGTCAGAGACGGCTAAAAAGACACCTAAAATGTCTCTAACAGTATCTAAAGATATCGGATCAGAAAGACCATCAACCTCGGTTCCAATGGTTTCAGAGCCATTGGTTTTAATAGTATGGAGCCGGTCCCCTGCATTGGACCCGGTATCCGCCACGTTACAGTCACCACTACTGCAAATGTCAGCTTCTCCAGCCCCATCATCCAGATCCTCTAGGAGCCTATCCAGTTTGGATGTGGATCATGTGGTGCAGAGACCATTGAAGACACAGGCTTTAGCCAAACTTTTATTGGAGCTGACCCTCAGGGCTTCGGAACCGACTGTACCTCCCCATTCTATCTCTATTCCTCCTCAGACCTGACTCATGGTTTCAGAGCTGAAATGGGTGGAATTGATGGTGATGAGATTGTCGGAACCGAGACCTGCTTCAGGACTTTCGACCCCGACTGCTTTGACTACCTCAGTGCTGTCCGGGAAGTCTAGGAGCTGACACTCGATGGCTGACTCCGGGGGGATGAGTGGAGCTGATATTTTGTCAGATCTGACCCTTCCTGTCTGAGCTTCAGCTCGTGTGAGCTTGGCTCCTACCTCTGCCTCAGAGCCTACTCCTGTGGTGCTGGGGGTGTCTCTTGGTTCCTCGGAGCCAGAGCCTCCTTCAGCTCAAGGGAGGGTTTTTTTTTCAGGCTATGAGGAGAGCCCTCAGAGACAGCCTCACCTTCGGCTACCCCCATTCCATCCCTTAGAGCACAAGTGTCTGTTTCAGCAAAACCAAATCCACAAGGGCATCGAGATCCAGAACTTCAGGAAACCCCAGTGGATGACTAATTATCTTCTAAGACTTCCCCAGAATATCCTTCTGAAGAGGATCCTCGAAAGAAAACTTGCAAGAGGAAGTATTTGGACTCCCCACAGGAGTCAATTTCATCTGACACGGACCTCGATGAATTAGAAGGGTCCCCATGGTCACCCTCTGAGTATGTCTTCTTCGCAGACATCCTAGCGATCCTAAAACAGAGAGGTGGCTGGAAGTCCATCAACCCTACTGATGAGGAGTCCATGTACCTGAAAGCTTTTGGATCTCAACCCTCCTTCTCCTGAGTATCTCCGCTTTTTGACGAGCTTATGAAATTAGTTTGTCAAAAGGTTTGGGAGTCTCCAGACACAGTGGAGCCTGTCCCTAGGAGGCCTAATAAATTTACCACCAGCCCAGAAGGTAAAGCTTTTTTAATAAAAGGTGTTTCTGTAGATGCTATGGTGCTGGCGGTGGCAGCCACTAAAATGGAGTTATAGGAAACATCCTCATATGTTCATCCTCCGAATAAAGATTCACGCACGATGGAAAGATATGGAAAGTGCATGTTTTCATCAGCGGCCTTTACCCTCGGGTCTCTGAGCTATTTAACCTATTTTACTAGGTTACAGAGAGATCTCATAAAAGAACTAGGAGATTCTCTCCAGGGTTCAGTAGCTGAGGGGATATCAGAGAAAGTGTCATCCCAGCTCTCCACCCTTAACTCCCTAGTGAACTCATCTATGAGGCTAATCTCTTATGCAGCTGATGGAGCGAGTAGGTCAGCGTGCTAAGGAATCACCCTTAGGAGACACTCCTGGATGCGCCTCTGTAACTTCGCGGAACCCTTCAAGTCATCTTCATAAATACGCCCTTTGATGGCTCTTCCGTTTTCGGGCCTAAAGTAAAAGAGACTTTAACCACGTGTGAACAGGAAGGGAAAACTCTCCTGTGGGAGTACGTTTTTCCACCCCTTCCAAGCTGTATCCCAATGGTCAAAAGGGGGAAAAGATGTGCTTCTGGAAATCCCAGAAAGTTTTTCCTGACACACATGGTGAACCCTCCTTCAGGGGCATAGGAGGAGGTAATAACAGAAGATGCTGACCATGAGACAGAGGGGCCACAAAACCAAGGTGACCATGAAACCTTTTTTGGTAAGCCTTTTCAGTGCTTCTGAGAGGAGGCCCATCTGTTCCACTCCGGAGGCAGCTGGGGGACGCTTGTCTTGTACCCAGTCACCTGGCTAAAAATCACAAAAGGCAGATGGGTACAAAGAATCATATTCATAGGTTACTCAATACCCTTTTCAATGCCACCTCCGCAAATCAAAAGAATCTGGATGTTTCACCCAATCAGAGGGATTAAGCAACCATAGAGATTCAAAATTTGCTAGAAAAAAGAGCCATCCAGTCAGTCCTCGCAGACCAAATAGGATCTGGAACTTACTCAAGATTCTTTTTAGTTCCAAAGAAGACAGGGGACTGGAGACTCATATTGGATCTCAGCAGACTGAACAAGTCAGTAAAAAAGGCAAAGTTCTGGATGGTCACATTGCAGTCAATACTTCCTTTTCTAGGAAAAGACAATTGGATGTGCTCGACAGACTTTCAGGATGTGTACTACCACATAAAAATGGACAGGCCATGCAGAAGCCACCTGCGCTTTGGCTAGAAGCCAGTCATTATCAGTTTCAGGCTCTGCCCTTTGGACTCACTACACCCCTCCCCAGAGTGTTCACCAAATGCATGTCAGTAGTCACAGCTTAGTTGAGTCAACTAGGATTCTGAGTGTTTCCATACTTAAATGACTGGCTCGTAACCACCACCAAGTAACTACTCATCCAAGCAAGGGACACAACCTTAAAACTTTTTGCACAGTGTTTTAAAGCAAAGCTCTATATTTCATATATTGTGGATTCAACATGGTAAAAGCCTGTTATTGAAGCTGTTGTTTTGAAGCTGTCTTTTCACCATTTTGGTTGTTTAGCAAGTTTTGAATACTCAGATGAAATACTAATACCTCTTCCAATATTTACATTGTTTTTTTGTTCTGCTGAGCATTCTTTAGCGGAATTCACTTCTTTTTCTGGATTTGACATTTTGATATCTTCTCATAAGGCATCAGCAAGAAGACAGTATCTTAGTAAATGGGAAAGGTTTTTTAGTTGGGCTTTAGAAAATAAGATTGATCCTTATTCTGTACCTCTTTCTTTTGTTTTAGAATTTCTAACAAAGGTTTTTGAAAAGGGTGCCGCAGCTGCTACCATCAGGGTACAATTAGCAGCAATATCAAATTTTCATCTAGGCGAAAATGGACCAGACATTATGTCACATAGATTATGCAAAGCTTTTCTTAAGGGCAGTTGTCTTTTAAGACCACCAATCAAATCTCCACTGCCACCATGGAACCTCAACTTCATCCTATCCAGGATAATTCTTCCACCATTTGAACCTGCATCTTCATGCGAGTTAAAATTTTTAACTTGGAAAACTATTCTGTTAGTGGCCATCACTTCAACTAGAAGAGTGTCAGAGCTGCAAGCACTTTCAGTCAAAACCCCATACCACTTGTTTCACAGTGACAGAGTTTCCCTGCAAACAAATCCATCCTTCCTACCTAAAGTCTGTTCAGAATCCAATTTAAATCAAACCATAGAATTGCCAGTCTTTTTTTCCCAAATACGGCAATAAGGCAGAATCCATGCTATACCAACTTGATGTCCACAGACAATTATGTTTCTATTTACAGAGAACAAAAGAATTCAGAAAATTTGATCAACTTTTTGTGTCATTCTCAGAAGCTGAAAAGGGTACAGTGGTAGCAAAAACCACCTTGTCCAGATGGCTATCAGACTGTATTTCCTTTACTTATAACTCAGTCAGTAAGAAATTACCAGGCAAAGTAAAGGCTCACTCAGCTAGAGCCATTGATACTTCTTCATCCTTTTGTGCCAAAGTTCTTATAGATACCATTTGTGCAGCAGCAACTTAGGCAACACCTCCTACCTTCATCATTCATTACAAAGTGGATACGGCCTCAAGGGACAGGGCTTCCTTTGGGTCCACTGTACTGAAGAATATACTACCGTGAGCCACCCAGGATTAATGGTGCTAGGGACGCTGTCCCATCAGTTAAGAATGAAGGCGAGATAGAGCAACTTCCCATAAAGAAGTTAAAGTTCTTACCATAATGTTCCATGTGAGTTGTCCATCTCACCATTCATTCTTATGTCCCTCCCTCCAACCTCCAACCTGTGGATTCCTAGGAGATCTGGACTTTAGTAATAATTGGACTTTGACCTTTTTCAGGTTTTTCTTATAGTATAAGAGATGACCTTTATACAACTTTTAATACACATGCAAACAAGATCTGAGGAACACACTAGGGCATCATGGGATAGGGGATTAGCCTTGAGCTAGTTGAAAACCTCGAGCTTGTAAAAAATGGCTGAGTTAGAGCTGAAGATCGGCTCTGAAACCATCAGTTAAGAATGAATGTCGAGATGGACAACTCACATGGAACGTTATGGTAAGAACATAACTTCTTTTTATTATTAAGTTAATAGGTTTTTAGGGGGTATTTGGGGTGTGTGTGTGATTGTGTGTTTTGTCTGTTTGTTTGAGGACTTTCAACAAATCAAAATGTTTTGTAAGATGTGACATGGGCTGAAATGGATATGACAAAAAAAAAAAAAACAACTGTATAAAAGACTAAACTGCCAAACAGTGTATACATGTAGCACAAACGCTGGAACTATGGTTCCAGCATTTGTTTATCTATTTATCTAGTTGTATGTACTTCATGTGTGATATTCTCTAGACCTGTCAATTGTTATTTAACCTACTCTATGTACAGATATTCTCTAACTGTTGACTTTCTTATTATGTTTCATGTTGGTTTTAATATTTTATTCTTATTTTTATTTTTGATTTGATTTTTATTGTAAAAATTTGTAATACTTCTGGAGCTTTCCTCCTCAGGTCTCTCCTGAAAATGGACCCCTGGCTCATTTGACTAACCCGGTTAACAAATGTCAGTAAATAAAAAATAAATAAATAAACAGACATTTAACAAAAAAGCTATTGCACATAAAAGGTGGGATTAATAACTTTTTAATACAATGTTGTTTCTGTAATGTATTTAAATGTCAAGGGTCTCACAGATAAATACAAGAAAGAAAGAGTAGTGTATTAAAAATGTAGAATGCAAATAGCTATGCTACAAGAGACACACTTGGAAAGAACTGAACATGTAAATTTGATAAAGAAAGGTTTTCTGGATAGTTATTCAGTGGAATACTTTGGATAAAAGAAGAGTCTTTTGGCTTTTCCCGGTTATGGGGTCGCCACAGCAGAATTCTGGTCTACTAATGATCGGCAGTGGATTTTTATGGTGCCGTGTTGCCAGCCCAACGCCCAACCTTCAAAGAAGGCACACCCATTCACACATGCACCTACCTGCATGTCTTTAGATGTCACTCGACTGTGGGGAGGACATACAGACTCCACACAGAAGGCGCTCCAGCCGAGAATCAAACGGAAGCACCTCTTGCTGTGAGGTGACAGTGCTAACTGCTGTACCACCGCGGCCCTTTGGATAAAAGAAAAGAGTATTTATATTAATTGCAAGAGGAGCTCCAGTAGTGATAGAAGAAGATTAAAAAAAAAGATAATAATGGTAGATTTGCACTTCTAAGAGGCTCCTGGCAAGGGAGGAGGATTACACTGGTGTGTATTTATATTCCAAAAAGTGATAAAGCCTTGAAGGAAGTTCCACAAAATAGGATTAAAAAATAATAATAATTTGTTGAGCGCTTTTGTCTTATGACAGAGGACTTCATTAGAAATAAAACAAATCTAAGCATACAGTGCTTTAAATACTGTATTACAAAACCATTGGATGATACATTAATTAAATCATTAAACCTGTAAAATAATCTTCCATTCTTAAAGTCACCACACATATAAAACATATGAAAACATGAAGGAACACACCTCTATTACACCCATTTTACACACAAAGGCCATGAAATTATAGGTATTCAAACATAAATGGTTGCCCAATATTTAATATTTTATTATTTTAACATATCCTATACAATCTTATACAGTTTTATAACATTTTAGATATTTGTAATACAGTAGAAATTAATTTATTACAACAAGTTTGCATTTTACTTCTGCTGTCATTTTGGCTAATGGCTGTTCTAGTAGCTATTTCATAGTATTTTACTGTCTTTATGCTTCTTATATGTGTGGTAACTTTAAGAATGGAAGATTGTTTTAATTTCTTAATGGTTTGATTAATGTATCATCCAATGGTTTTGTGATACAGTATTTAAAGCACTGTATGCTTAGGTTTGTTTTATTTCTGATGAAGTCCCCTCTCATGGGATGAAAGCACTCAAGGTGTTATCACTTTTTTGGTTATTAGCTGTTTAATATAACATCTAACTTTCAGTTGTGTGTATATGTATTTATATCCCACCTAAAACTGCTGTAATGGGGCTTAAGAAAATTCTGGGAGAAATAATCAGCTTTCAACAAGGAGTATTATTTATAGGTAGGGATTAGAATTTGATTTGCAGCTGTGAATATGTGTCTGGGGGGCCCAGAAGGGAAAATATAGCAAAGGATGGTAGATTTGTGAAGAAATTTATGAAAATATTTGGCTTGGAAAATGTAAATTCTGTACTAGGAGTTTGGAGTGAATTTACATATTATTCTTCAGTATACAAAAACTGGGCTAGGCTAGACAGAGTTTACAATTCACAGGAGATGTGCATTTAATTGAAGGTCTTGATACACACCCAGTAACTATTTCAGATCATGCACCAATAGTAACTGAAGTAAAATACAGGGTAATGAAATAAAAATGAGACACTGGCACTTTCCCGCATATCTGTTGAAAAGAGAAATTTTTAAGGAATGGGTAGTGGAAATTATTCAGGAGTGATTATAGAAGTAAGACATTTCTTCTGAAAATATAGCTAGGGAGTGAGATAAAATTAAAGTGGAGTGTACAAATAGGGTTGAAATGAAAGAAAGGGAAATATGGTTTAAGAAGTAACAAGAATTATTTAGAGGGATTGACAAATGTTAAAGTGTTACAAAATAGGGGGAAATCCCACAGAACAAGAGGAGGAGCAACTGCAGAATGCTAAGCCGAAAATAATGATCTTAGAAAGACTGCTGTTAAGCAACTGTTTTTGATAATAACTCTAGAGCACAAAAACTTTTAGTACAACAACTCAAGCAACAGAAAGCAGAAAGGACTGTCGCCAAGCTTAGGAAGCCTATAACAAGGAAGATAACAAGAGATCCTGTAGAAGTATTAGAAATATTTTGGAAGTTTTATGAAAGTCTGTATAAAGCAGAGAAATGTGGAAATCAAGAAAAGGTACAAGTGGAAATATTTGTGGAAGAATTAAATATGCCAAGGTTAGAGGTCTACATAACGAGGCTCAATTACAAACAGTTAGGATAGGAGGAGATGAGATAAAATGGTGATCTATAACCAATGTACAGGAAAGTCCCCAAGAATAGATGGTATTCCTGTAGAAGTCTGGAAGCTAGGAAGGAAAAAGTGATGCCCTAATTGATAGATATGGATCTATGTGGTTTTGTGGAGGGGAGGGGCAAACATTCGGCAACATTAACAGAACATTAATGATTCAGAGGGAAGCAGAATTTAAGAGAATACCACATTTGTTGGTGGGTTTTGATGCAGCAAAACATTTGACACAGCAAGCTGGGATTTTATGAGCAGGGCAATGGAAGCATTTGCATTCCCTGATAAAATTATAAGGTTAATTAGGAGGATATATGAGGGAATGGATGTGAAAATTAAAGTGGATGGGTTCCTCTATGATAATTTCTGCTTGCGCATAGGAACCAGGCAGGGTTGTCCTCTTTCCCCTTTTTATTTGCATTATATTGAGAACCATTGACAAAGAAAACAAGGGATGCCGAAATTCAAGAATATTAATTTGTATGGTAGTCAAGAAAAGCTGGCTTTATTTGCAGGTGATATTATTTTATACCTGATAAATCCAGAAAAGAACATTGCAGCGGTAGCGTTGTCGCCTCACAGCAAGAGGTTCTCCCGTTCAATCCTCAGCTGGAGTGCCTTCTGTGTGGAGTCTGCATGTCCTCCCCGTGGTCGAGTGGCGTTCAAAAGACATGCATGAATGGGCATGCCTTCGTTGAAGGTTGGCTGTCGAGCTGGCACCTCGGCACCATAAAAATCTACTGCCAATCATTAGTGGACCAGAGTTCCACTGTGGCGACCCGTAACCGGGAAAAGCTGAAAGAAGAAGGAAGGAAGTGTTCTGTAACATTTTGAAACACTTTCATATATTTTCAGGATACAAAATTAATGAAGCTAAAACAAAGGCAATAGCAGTAAATTATGCACCCATATATGAATTGGTTCAGCCGTATCCATATTTATGGGGGCATGGTAAAATGAAGTATTTAGGGGTATGGATTAAAAATGATTCCGGTGTGGCAGCTAAGGATATGTGGGAAGAGACTAAACAAAAGATAATACAAAAACTGAGAAACTGGAAGCTCTGTTATATGGATATGGATAGTAAGATACAAGCAGTTAAAATGTTTTAGTCCCTTTAATCTTCTACACAGGCCAGACATATTTTTATCAACCAGAGAAGTTGTGGGTAGCAATTAATAAAGAGCTGAAGGATTTTATCTTTGAGAGGAAGACAGCAAGAGTCAAGTGGGGTAGGTTGATTCTTCCAATAGAACAAGGCGGATTGGGATTATATGATTTGAAGGGGGATTTCAGAGCTACACAGTTAAGGCTGCTATACATAGCACAAGCAGAAACCTATAATTCAAAATGGCAACTGATGACAAAATGCGAGAAGCTCAAGAAAAAAGGAAAGACCTGGATTTTAGATGCAGATCTTTAAGGAGAACAATAATCATACAGAACATTATATTCATAAAGTAGCAGAAAGTATTCTAAGAACTAAGCCAACATATGAATGGAGAAAAGAGATTCTGCCAATAGCGATGATTGCAATTAGGGATACAGACAGTAGGCAAGAGGGAGTTGGAATATACTGGAGAAAACTGGCAAAGAAACCAAGGCACTAGGAGGAAATAACTAGAGAGGGAAAGGTAATAGAATGGGAAGCTTCCAAGAATTTATTTGGACTGCAGGTTAGAGATTGCCTTCCCTGTCAAGGATTGATGTCAGTGTATATGCAAAGAGAAAGAAATAGGATAGTCCTAAATGAAAGACCAGCGCTGGTATAGTTTTTATTAGAATCTAGAACAGAAGCTGCAGTTAAAAAAAGAATAATTAGTAGAGCATATAAAATATTGCATGATAATTATAAGAATCAATCAGAGGAGGTTAGGAAGCCTTGGGAAGAGAGACTGGATAAGCAATTCGCAAAGAAACAATGGTGAGGTATATTTTTGTCTCCCAAATATGCAACAAAATCTAGAAGATTTAGGATTTTTGCTTGGAAATGTTTACATAGATATTTTTATACCCCGTAGCTCTGATGAAGAGAAATAGAAAAATGAAGATTTTGCAAAAGTATCTCTGGAGACAGTGCCTGAATCAGCAGCTGTAACTACAGTTTCTTTTTGTAAAAGTAAATACACGTAGTATGAGTCAATGCATCTGTTAGAAAGCAGCTAAGACCACATTTCTGAACTTCTGCAGACATTGCATATTAGATATACACACCATAGGGCAAGTTTTGCCATTGCATTTCTGGACCTCCTTTCTAACATGGTGTCAGACTGCATCTTGTGTAGGAGTTGCGTTAATACACTTCCACTGTCTAAAGAACTGTACTATAGCAGTGGTCCTTACAGTGAACAAATAACAGTTACATGGGCGTACTCACTGTAACAGTAGGTGTTTTGCATAAAGGGATCACTGCTATTATATGGGCTCACTTCACCCTTTTGTTTCTGCATCCCACCCACTTCTTTGAAGATCGGATGGCAATGTTCTTTTCACCCTACAGAGCCTTTCCTCCAGGACATCTTGAGTGACATAATTGACCCCATTGTCCTGGATGCCTTTCACAATATTTATAGGCACACTGGTTGGTGATATGTTACTGTAAAAATTAAATGGGTGATGGTGGCGTAGGCTGTTTTGTACTTTACATCTGACAGTCATGTTGTCATACGTGGTGTAGAAAAAGAGATTCCTAATAAAGTTTTAGAAGTCTAGTGGTAAAGGCTGGTATCTGCCTGCAGGTAATACTAATGTATATGAAATTACAGTGGAGCAGTGATCCTATTATCTTAACATTTTTTTATGGAGAGCATACTCTTGCATAGAGTTTTGGAAAGGCTGTGGAGTCACAATCATGGCTTTTGTAACAGATTGCTGTACCATTGTTATAAGAGAGTTTGCTAGCTGAACAACTAGCATATAATTTGGTAAGAAACCAAGAATGGGTAAGTTTAAATTACAGCTATGGTGAACTGCAACATCTGCTGCCTCTGTGTTTGGTAAGGATTTAACTATAGCTGTGGATTATGAAATAATTTGTGCATGTTGTGTAAGAAACCGTTTCCTGTATCATTGATCACCTAACTAATAAAAAGCTATATCTCCCCTTGAGACATAACCAAAAATGGAATATTTAGACATGCCATTCCATTCCCATCTGGGTAACACAATGTATACATTAAATCTCCAAGTTAACAAGTTGCTTGAATTAAACGTTATTTGTTTATGCTGTCTTCACAGAAAGAAAAGGATAAAAGAAAAGAAGAAAAAAGGAAAGAAAAAGAACCAGAAAAATCATCAGCCAAACCTCCGCCTTTTGAAAAGGTGAAATCGGTATGTTATCACTGTGCCAGTAAATCAGTGTTTAGTCAATCTGTAGCAGTTTGTGTGCCTTGGATATCTGTTTGTTAGTGGTGGATACTTGGAAATTGGGAGGGAGGAGGGAAAGAGGTTAAGGTCAAGTGGGACAGCTTCATACATATCTTGATGAATTTGCACTTATTTCCAAGCAAAAGTTTTCTTTTAAGTTTTTTCACTTCTTTGCATTACACTTGAAAGATGTTTTTAAATGCCTGTCTGTGTAACAGAAAATGTAAAGAAAATGAAAATAGAAAATTCCAGTAGGTATGACTGCTCTGCTGGTACAGAGAGATAAATACTAGACTACAACTGAGGTAACCCGGGTTTGGTAAGTGGCATGGATAACTGCAAGGAGCTGGTGTGGAAAGAATGGACATGCCCATTCTGAGAGGAGTGGGTCTGTGGCAGGTCTCCTTAGTGGGACTGGATGACAGCACCTGGCTTGGGGTGTGCTACTGTGCTTTTTGACAGTCATGCGGGCAAGCATGCAGGCATTTGTGCTGGTCATCACCATGTCAGGGAGGGAGTTAGGTTCATCTGCATATCTGCAGACTGGCCTGCTCCTCTACCCCTGACTTTTGCCTTAGAATGGTTGGCTAGTTAAGTTGTTTCCCTGAATAGAGAATGAATAGGTTATTGGGTTCTCACCATAGTCATGAAATGAATGGCCTGGCTTAAAATGACCAAAAGAACAAATGGACGGATTGGGGGCTGGTAGCAGAGCCACTAGGCAGGGTGCCTGGGTGAAAAGGAGGGAAAAAAGGGTACTCTGGGTTCCTCCCACACTCCAAAGACATGCAGTAGGTGGATTGGAAACTCTGAATTGGCCACAGATGTGGCTGTACTGTGAGTGTGTGGTGTCAAACTACTTTGTCAGGGCTAGTCACCCGGTGTTGTAAACCTTGGCTGTAGGTAATTGTCCCTGTTGAAGTGATACCAAGACCCCATATGCAAAAACTGGGAAAAAGGGGTTGTGGATGGATGGATGTGATCTGGCATCATTTATTTTAAAACACCTGGCTTGTACATCTTATAGGCTGCAGTTAATAGTTGCACAGAGGTAACTTGGCTAAAATAGTGTGCATCATACTGTGAGTGACCGAATAGTCTAAATTATGTAGAAAAATTGTGTAGAAATAAGTGTGAAGTTTTGTAATCATGTTATATAAAACTGCAGTACATCATCATCATTTATAAGATTTGTTGATACAGTATATGATCTCAGTGAAAGCATGACCCAAAACTTTGTTATTAAATGCTATTTGTTTTTTAAAGTGAAGAGGATGAGTGGAGGCACTTAAATATCCTTACCAAAGAAATAACTATAAGAGCCCAGCTGTATGGTGTATATATAGAGAGATGAAGCTCTGTCTATAGGCTTTGGATGACCCAAGATCGATTAGTGTCTCATGAGCTGGAGGACCCCAGTGTTGTACGATAATGATGAGCAGCTGATGGCTGCTGTGCAGTGCTGGAGGGAAGGGCAGCAGTCTGACCCCTGCAGTTCTGGCAGTACTGTAGAGACAGATACATAACATGCAGCATATGTGCCATGGATATGAGCTTGGTGCTGCCAAGCCAAGTTTAAATAGTGGCTTCCGAGGGACATAAATGGGAATGTATTATCCCACAGAGGAAGGCATTGCAGGTCCTGCTCTCTGAGAGAGAGGGCATATATCAGCCAGTTAGGGTCAAAATAAAAAGAAAAAAGTCCTGGTGGTTGCACGATTAGCTCTTACCTCATTGGTGAATAAACTGGACAATTGATTATGAGAAGTCTGCTGTGTTGCAAGCAGCAGGAATTTTTTAAAAAATCTGTAAAAACAGAAAACCTTAAGAATCAGTTTCACTTGGTGTGCAGATAATTGCTGTATGAAGGGATATGTACAAACTGTTAGGGCAGAGCTGAGCATTTGAGACCTGCTTTTTGTTTGCAGTAATGTTACAGTAAGTAAAGATCATGGATAACATTTCTTAGCCCAGCAGTTTTGTCCCATGAAAAAGTGAGTAAGGTTTAAAGGTACAGTGAGACAGCAACAGTAATCTCACAAATAAACCACAAATTCATCATCAGTTGTGCAAATAAATAGCATTATTAACAGTGACTATACTAACAGTTCAGCCAACTTTCCATCATTGGCATTTCTAGACAGCAGCATGTGTGCTTCACTTCTGACCACTTAAAAATATAAGTGCTGCAGTTGTACTGTAAGGCATTGTGCGTTTAATGCTTTGGTTTGACCGTGGTCTTATTCACAGAATTCAATTAAAGCTTTGTTTCAGAGACTTCAACTATATACCAAGGGTCACTAATGTTATCATTTGCAGTAAATTACAGCATAAAACATTTGCATGATATAATAACATCCTTGAAGATTAATAGCTTACACCAGACTCTAATGGTGTTTAAGGCTGTCTGTTAAGCTTGACATTATTCATTTCATTCTGTAAACACACTAGGTCCCTGAAAAAATGTTCTTTAGCTAACACTGGCAGCAGTATTTTGATTTTATTTGCACTGTAAAAGTTCAGTTCTGATAAACTAGAAAAAAGTGGCTTGGAGCAAGTATGGTGCTGTAGTCTTAAGAAGCCATTGTAATGTATAGCATGGCATTGCTACACATAGATATGTGAGTTTTCTCAAGTGCTATATATTGATTCAGAAGGTCACTGTATAATTACATTCTGGAAACCTTTAGAAGTTGCTGTGCTTTGGTCTGTGAACAGAGAAGCTGTCAGTATCATTAGCTGCCATGGTTTTGCTGACAAGTCTGTTGCATTGTGATTTCTTTTCATTATTTTAAAGGAGATGGTTCTCATATGTTTGCTTTCAGATTTATCATACTCAAAGGATTCTGCACTAACCCATACTCAGTAGCCGGAGTCTTTATGTGCCTATATGTATATATATGTATATATATATATATATATATATATATATATATATATATATATGGGTTCCATACACTAGATCGAATTTTCACCAATTCGAAATAGTGCATGGAATGCTCACTGCAGCGAAAGTGCACTTAATCGAAAGTGCACTTATGCGAAGTTCAGTACAATGAACAGGTGTTGTACTGAACTTCCGTGCAGTACTCACGGACCTTAGGGTTAGGGCACGGGTCATAGTAAGGGGATAGCCCGTAGGGCTATCTCCTTACCATGACCCGTGCCCTAACCCTAAGGTCCGTGACGACTGCAGCGCAGTGAAGGACATAGCAATGTCCTCCACTATGGTGCGATAGTCATGAACCTTAGGGTTAGGGCATGGGTTAGAGTAAGGGGATAGCTTTACTAACTATTCCCTTACCCTAACCCGTACCCTAACCCTAAGGTCCGTGACTATCGCACCATAGTGGAGGACATAGCTTGTTTTTTATGTCCTCCACTGTGCTGCGGTGTTTTCGGTGAAGTGCACTTACGCAAAAGTTCACTTTCGTTAAAGCAAACTTTCGCAGAAGTGAGGCTTCCTATTATTCGAAGTAGTGAACTTTCTTTCTTGTAATAGGAATCCATATATATATATATATATATATATATATATATATATATATATATATATATACACACACACACACACACACGCGCACACACACACACACACACACACACACACACACACACACACACACACACACACACACACACACACACACACATTGAATGGACATAGATAGATATAATTTAAGAAACAGAATTTGCCCAGTATGCACATGACTCAGCAGTCGTCATTATCCATGATAATCTGAAGCATCTTTCCTAAAAGGATCTATCTGTCTGACTAGTTTTGTAGTGATAATTTATTCTGCTGGTTTGGAATACATTGAGTTAGGAACCTATCCCTGCAATGAGTCTTCTTTATTTGTTGTAAATGCAGGTCCCTAGTATGAGTGTTTGTACACCCACTGAATTTGAAAAGAAATAGGTCTAATAGGATTGGGTCTTTCATGGCTCGAAAAGTGAGACATCATGTTGGAACAGCTGGTAGGCTACTGAGTTCAAGGAGAGTTGTGCTAATCTGATGGGATAGTTTAAGGATTTAAGGCCTTTAATTGTTTGTTAAAAATCACTGGGGCCCATACCTCTCAACCTTTTGGTGTAAGAAATCTGGACAAAGCCTGAAATAATGGGGTGGGGGGGGGGAGAGACAAAGCCCCAAAAATAGGGACAGTTTTCAAATATTGCTGTTATAAACTTAGTCGCTGAAATAAGATTTGTGTTACCATGCATTTTTCTGAAGTATATGAAATCTAAAACTCAAATGTATGTTGTTATTTAGTCAGTTAAATTTTCAATGATTTGCCAGAAAACCTCAAATTTTATGAGGAAAAGGCCAAAAAATACAATACAAAAATCTGGAAGGGCTGAGAGGTATGTTGGGGTCTTTCCATGTGAGTAATATGCTTGGATTTGTATATACCAATGGGGGCATTATATTCGATGATGTGTCATATAAGGGGTTATTGTGGTAAGACAGCTTATTTGGATCTTGAAGATATTCTATTGAAAATTAATGAATTTGATAAAAAGATGTCCTGACTATGGTGGGAAAGTGATTGAATGAGACAGAGTTGTCCACTTAAGTACCTAGGTCTCTTATGACCATAACTGTTGCAAGAGAAGGACTACATACAACGTATGAGTTGGAGACAGCTTTTTTTGCTGAATGGTGCAGTGCTGTATGTTTTTGGTTTTAGTTTGTGACCATTTTCAGTATAGCAAGTATGTACATATTCTAGTCCTTTTTGGAGCAGTTTAGTTTTAGTAGCTGAGTAGATAATAATGCTTAGCTTGCAGTCATCAGCAAACTTCATCAACCACACTTATGGGATATTGGCTTGGATGTCAGCAAAACAAATTCCAAACAAGAGAGAGCCTAGTACTGATCCTTGTGGTACCCCATTAATTACAATTTTGCATTCAGAGGGGATGCCAGCAATTTTCAGTACCTGGGATCTGTTGGATAGACAGTTTGCAACTGAGGGGACAGCATGGCGGATTGCATTAAGTAGTCTAGTAGTGTCTTTTTAAGGGAGACTCAAGATGATGTTTTTACTAGTAAGGGAAACTTGGCCTGGACAGCGGGGAACTTCCTCTACTCTTTTCAGTAAGTGCCATGGACCTTTTACAGCCTCCTGAGGTGCCACCAGCTTAAGAAGATGGGACCATAGTTTAACATCCCATCTGAAGGATTTCACTCAGTAGTGCACTGCAGCAGCAGCAATTTAAAGTTGCATGGAGTAGGAATAGAACCCACTGCCTTCTGCACCAAAGGTGAGTGTGCTGTCTGTTAAGCCACTGACACTCCTGGAGCTGGGTGGCCCTAAGTACTGTCAGTTAGAGTGCATGGGTGCACTTGATTCTTCAGATCTAGCAGTATAATAGGTACATAACTTTCATTTTTGTCAAATTTCCCTTATGTGTTCTACTTTATCTGTTTTGGCTTATGGCTGTTGTGTTGGCTATTATGGATTTAGGGTTTGGCATAATGAGGCTAGAGGTTTACATAATGGTTAACGTGTTTATCTCACAGACACAATGTACAAGGTTTGATTCTTACCTTTGAGGAAAATTGGCTTGGCTTAAAATGGCCCACAAACGCAGTTAGCCAAGTACTTAAACTATGAACCTGTAAACTACATGTCTACTGAGGAGCTTTTCTGTCTGAGTTCCCTACTCTAAAATATGTTTTCCAACTGACAGCTAACCTGGTCAACAAACTAACAGAAAAAATAAATAAAATGTTCATCTGATTAAGGTCCAAGACCCGAAGAAAATAGCAGGTCTTAGTTAGGGATTTTGTTCCAGGTAAAACAAGCTGATTAATAGCATACACCTTCTTAATCAGAATCTAGTTCCTTTTAATTTGTAGCCGATGTATCCATATTATGTTAAGTGGAATCTCCTTGAGAAAAACTTCTATGAAGTCTGATTTCTGATTGTTTGGGGGTTTAAATATTACCTCAAATGCAGCATATCTGCAATCTTAGACTAATTCCACTGCATCTCCAGCATCTGCGAACTTGAAAAGGAAAAATTAGTTATCTTTTGCAGAAGACATTTAGGATAATATTCTTTTCTCCTGGTAGATATGGTGATAACTAACAGATCACAAAAGCCAGATTCAGGATGATAATAAAGACACACTGTTATGGAAGGACTTGTGTGCTTTTAAACATTCTATGTCGCTGGGCTGTTGACTTGGGTACTGCTGAACTAGGTAGGTAGGAGCTGCATGGGATCTAACTGTGGTGTTTAACGGACCAAAAATTATTACATCTTTCTGCCATTGAGTTTGCTATTCTAATATTCATTCATTTATTCACTCATAACATCTTTCAACTTTTCTTTTATGCTACCCAATTGTTGCCTCAAGCTTTTTCTCTACACTCATCCAAGCCATGCCTGTAAGCGACTAATATTGCCTCCCCAATTACAAAACCATGTTATTCTGAGCTACTTAAAATATTTCATCTTACAGCTTAAATGATGAGCAATGCAATTACATTGATGTATGACTTTGGTCTTGTATAACTGCAAAGATAAAAACTGTTCAGTCACTAATTATGCATATTATCATAATTTTCATATGTCTGTTAATACTTCAACAACCATAGGTTCATAGGTTGGTACTAGGCTTTCGGCCCTAGGGCCTATACAAGCCTAGCCATAAGTTCATAAATTAGTCCCTGGATGTTTTTTGGGCCATTCCAAACCCAGCTAGTTACCCCATGTGAGAATCAAACCCTGCACCTTGTGCCTATAAGGTGAACACCTTAACCACTATGCCAAACTTGTGCCAAAACATAATACAGACTTTCTTAGCCTTATATGAAAGTTCACAGAAGGTTAAACAAATGCTTCTAATATTACGTGTGTAGCTTGAGTTCATACTGAAATTGTAAATTGTTTACAAAGCATAGCAGTCATTGTTTACTGTGGCTATTTCGTTCTACAGAATCTAGCTTTAAGACTTGGCGTCTAATGAATGCTAACAGTATAAAGCTGAGGTTGTGCTAGACAGTTTGCTTTTTCTCTTCTTTAGTAAGAAATACAGTTCTAGTGGTACAGCATGTATTTTTTTTTAGTCTGAGTTTGTTACTTGGTTTTGTCAAAAGGCTACTGGAAGTTACAGTAAGAATTTCCAGAGCTCCACTGTAGGCAGACAGTTGAAGTTCTGGTTCTTGGGAATCAGGAACTTATCTTTGTATACAAGGCAGAGTAGTTAATGCTGAACAGGGTTCCAGCCCACATCATTAAATGCAGAGAAACTCACTCACATGCGGCACACACACTAACTAGCATAGCCAGTTCACTTATATATTTTGTCTTTTAGATGGAGAAGAAAATTTTTTTGCTACTGTCACTAACTTCATGTCCTTCCAACCCTTATAGCCTTGATCCCTACAAGTTGCATTCCTGGCAGTTTTCCAGTGTGATCAGCAGTGGGAGGGTTTTCCTACTAGGAGAATACCTGTGCATGGAGTCCTTCTTCTCCATATATAGACCAAATGGAGTTGCAAGTCTGCCAGGCAAATGGAGCAAGACAGGAGTGGACAGCTCCTTCATACTAAGGCTCATTGTGTTTTTTGCTTAATTCCTAAAACTCATCACCTAGATTGTCACACTGGTGGCAATGAGGAGTAGTTAGAGCCGGTGCCCTGCCCCTGAATTCTGGCCTCTGCTAAAACTCTAACACAGAGACATCTGGTATGGTCCCTCACTCTCAGGATAGGCACACTCATCCATCCTGCCATCAATAGTAGATGCTTAAGCTGCTAATCAAAGTCAGGTCATCCGGGTCATAGTTGGGGCTTCATCCTCTATTCCAGTGGGCTGACTTTGGTTGGAGAAGAAAGTAGAGCTCCTAGTGAAAACTAAATGGACACAGTGGGCCACACAGGTACTATATAGAATGTATCTTAACCAAGAACAAAACCAGATAGCCAAGCTTTGTGAGACAGATGTGCCTCTCATTATGCTAATCAGCATATCATAAATCCATGTCATTTTTGTCTCTCTCTCTCTCTTTGTCCCCACTGTCAGTCAGTCAACAGCACCCTTGTGATCAGTTGGCACATTCTTTCCCCATCATCAGGGCAAGGTCAACCAGGTGGAGCCATCATTCAGACAACCATCAAGAGTGGTTTGAGATTTTTGTATGCTGCTCTGTCCCTCACACGCACCCAGTGAAGTGCAGAGGAGCACATGTGCAGTGGGTTGCAGCAATGGGGATTCCCCCTGACTTTTGCGAGGAGTATTCCCCCTCACTTCTGCGAGGAGTATTTCTTCTCAAGCACCCACACCCCTCCCCTTAAAGCACTAGTGGTGGTTTCTTTGGTCTTTTCAACAGATCTCACATCACCCAGTTTGACCGATTGTGTGCATCCCTCCTGTACCCCTCCTGGGAGAGACAAGTGGGCCATGCCCTTTCAGCAGTTCCCACCATGCCTGATACCTCCATTGGCAGGAATGCTAATTACATTCCAGTCACCTGGGTCACAGTCAGGACTCCATCCTTTAAGCTATGGAGTCAGGCTTATAAATCCCTGTAATTTACTGAACACCTGGTTCCTTGAATATTGAGTCAATCGAAACCAAATCAGCTGACTCTCTTTTAGAGATGGGTGATTTTTTTGTGGTAAGCAAGCCTTATCCCCATACAGGAAGACTTTCCTCACATATCCCTGTGCATAATGTAGTAAACTCTGAGAGTCCTGCATCTTTTGCAAAGGAACAAACCCCGAGCACAGCAGTCTTATTTAATGAAAAAAAACATTTTAGCCAAATGGTATTACATACCTACACACAAATATTCCAAGCATGGGCATTAATGCCCTTCTAGCGTCCCAATATACCAAAACACTTGTTCCCATAATAAGTATCTAGGCTGTTCTTAAAAATATCTAAACTAGTACTTGCTTTAATGTAATTTGGTAGTCTGTTCCATGCATCAGCTACTCTGTCAGAGAACCAATTAGTACACTACTCATTCCTATATAGTCTCGTTTTAATTTCTCCAAGTCTTTTGGGTTTCTAATACCATGACGGGAATGGACTCCATTCCTAAGTCAAAGTACGATTAAAGTTCATGAAATTAGTATTGTTTCACCCTTTGATGTTAGCCAAAAGTGCTCTTCACAGCACCCGCAATGTGCCCAGTAATGACTCCTTTTGCAATTCGTATGGTGATACATAAATTAGTAACATATCTAAATACAATTGTAAATTCTTTTTCATAAGACCAGTTGCTCCTACTACTATTGGAACTGTCTGGGTATCTTTCTTCCACATGGCTCTCATTTCTGCCTGCAGATTGTGGTATTTTATGACTTTGTGTCTCTCTGTACGCAAGACACTGTAGTCACTAGGTGTGGCAATTTCAATGATCAGTGCTACTTTTGTCTTCTTTTCTTGGACCACTATATCTGGTTTTCTAGCATCTATCTTTTGGACTGTTGGTAGTGGGTGATCCCATGTGATGTAAACATTACCATTTTCTACGATTCTCTGTGGCTCATGTTTCCAGTGTTTTTCAGCAACTTTGATACAATAATGTTTGCACAATCTCCAGTGTAACAATCTCGCCACATTATTATGCCTTTCAGTATACAGTCCCTCTGTCATAAGAGAGTCGCAACCAGCAATAAGGTGGGTGACTGTTTCCAATTTGGTTCCACAAAACCTACATATATCTGTTTCTCCCACATGTTCAATAGACTTAGTAAACCAATGTGTCCGTAGCCCACTATCTTGGGCTGCCAATATTAACCTATCATTTGTTGATGTAAATTCACCTCTCCTTAACCATTCCTGCGTTCGTTCTTGATCAACATGAGACTCTTCCAGAAGTTTTCTATACTTGAAACTATATTTATGCTTTTTCCACATTTCTTGCCTTCTCATCTGATCCTTCACCTTATATTCTTTCTTTTGCTTTTTAGCACATTCAGTTGCTGCCTGATTTTTATCCACTTCTGGTTTGATTTCCATTCCTGCTTGACGTCGATATTCTTCTGCTAAATTAAGCAGAGATGTCATCTTAGATTTATTCTCCTCATGTTTAAAAACTTTCACCACATTTGGATCTTGTGAGGTCATTATATATGTGTGGAGTCCCACGTTTGCAGATCTATACATGTAATCAATTTCAAGGAGGCCCATCCCTCTTTCAAAACTGGGAATATATAATCTTGGTATACACTGATTTTTATAAATCATTTGGTGAGCATGAAGCATCCTTCTTGTTTTAATATCCAATCTATCTAACACTGTTTGGGGCCAGTCAATCACTCCAAAACTATAAGTTAGGACAGGAAGAGCAAATTGATTTATAGCTTGGATCTTGTTCCTAGGTGTCAATGCTGTTTTCAGGATTAATTTAAGTCTTCTAAAGTACTCCTTAGTAAGCTTTATTCGCATTTATTCATGTTTTATTGCTGATCCTTCATCATTTCCCAAGTATTTATACACCCCCTCTTGCTCAAGTTCTTTTATATCACATTCTTGCCCCAAACTGATGTTTTCCTGGTGCTGCAGTTTTCCTTTCTTAAAGGTTGCTTTTGCACATTTGTCAAGACCAAATGACATTCCAATATCATGTGAAAAAGTTTTGACAACCTGTAGCTGTGCTTTCAGTTCCTCATCTGAGGAGCTATACAATTATAAATCATCGACAAAGAGAAGATGAGAAGTCATTATACTTTGTTGTTTTCTAGAAGCGAAGTTATAGCCATGACCTAAGCTATTAAGTAAACAGCTTAATGGATTAATGGCAAGGCAAAATAGCAACGGTGACAGGGAGTCACCCTGGAATATCCCCCTTTGTATTTTTTTATCCCTGGGATAATAATCTCTCCTTTATCATGGCTTAATTGCAAAGTGGTCTGCCACTATTTCATGGTTACTGTAATGTAATCAATCAGTGTAGGATGTACCTTATACATTTTTAAGCACTCTTTTATCCATGAATGTGGGATACTATCAAATGCTTTTTTATAGTCAATCCATGCCATACTTAGATTATTCCCTTTCTTACAGTTCTCCACTATAACTTTATTTAACAACAAATGATCCTTTGTTCCATATGATTTTCTTTTATTGCCCTTTTGTTCTACTGACATAATTGAGTTTTCTTCTAAATGACTATAAACTCTGTTGGCGTCAATCCCCGTATATAGTTTATACGTCGTCGGAAGACAAGTTATTGGTCTATAATTTTTAGGGTAGCTTGCAGGTTCACTCTTAAGTAAGAGCATTGTTTTTCCTGTTGTTAACCAGTGTGGTGTCTGTTCGGGGTGTGCATATAAATAGTTCTTAGTCATGGCTAGATCCTCATGTAAAGAAGTTAATACTTTAAGCTAAAAGTTAGGTACTGCATCTGTGACTGGGGTTTTCCAATTAGAGGCTTTTCTCAACCTTGTTTCAATCTCTCTGGCTGTTATTCCATCCCATTTCATATCCTGTACCTTTAAACTTCTTATTCTTTCTTTTACTTCTTCTATCCATTTAGCATCTTTGTTATGTTCCACAGGATCTTCATAGATACTTCTCCAGAATGTATCTACTTCCTCTTTTTTTCGGCGGTCTATCAATTCCTTTTACCTTATTTTCTATAAAACTTTTTTGGGTCATCAGTAAATTGCTTATTTTGTGCTTTTCCCTTATATTTATCTTTGTATCTTCTGAGTCTTTCTGCCTGTTTTGAAATTTTTTGTTTGTTATTTCCAATAGTGCATAATAGATCCTGGTCTGTTCTAATACTGTGCATTGCTTTTATCACATCTATTTTTCTTAATATTTTTGTTGTTCTGTTCTCTCTTCTGTAATCTTCTAACAATGGCACTTCTTGTCTTAGCTGCTTTATAGTTTTTTCTATTCAATATTTCCATGATGGTATTCGCTTTCGCCCCCCCTTTTCCCTCGCTACCCTATGTTCCTGTGGTAGAATTTTATCAGTTATTAATTTAGCAGCACAGTAATATATTCTGTATACTTCTGTTATATTGCATGGATCTCTGTGGACAGTCCTAATTACTGTGTTCATTTGTTTTATCAAGCTTCTGACTTTTGGGTTTTATTAACCTTCTGCAGTCTGTTTCTCTCATTGATCTTGATATATCTGTCATTGTCTATTAAATCAAGCAACTCTTCTCTTAACTCTTTTTCTTCCATGCTGAGGGCACATCCCTTGTTTTCCATTTCCTGCGGGGATTCTATAGAAAGTTCTATAGCATCTTCCTGTGACACATTCTCTTCAATTTCATCCTGTGTCATCTGTTGTTTTGTCATATGGAAACTCACTGGCCTATCTCTCCTCAACATTGACTGCATCAGAGTTTCCTGTTCCTTTCCTTCCTGTCTAACTTCAAGTGAACTTTTATACTGGTTTCCTGTGGAAGGTTCCAAAATATCTTGATATGGCACCTGACCTGTTGCTTCCTGTTCCATTGGTTTTCCCTTAATTTGGATATCCATTGCTCTATCCTGTTGTGGTGCTTTCTGCTTTTGATTTTCTACACTGAATCCTTTTCTTTGCAGCTGTTCCATTACCTCAATTTCTATTTCTTTGACTTCTCCATTACTAATCTCTTTCTCTATTTTTCCTCTTAGTCTTCTTATTATTTGTATTGTAAAGTTTTCCATGTTCTGGATTCCCTTGCCTATATTTCTCTTCAAATATCTTTGGTGCTACTCTTTTTGTATTGGTTAGTTTTGCTTTCTTCTTTGCATCAATATTACACCATATTGCATCTCTTTTCCTTTCCCCTGTCCATATTTCTTCTTCACATGTCTCCTGATCTTCTTGCTTTTCCTTATTCTGGGGACTCACTCCATCATGATGTGATGTAGTCTGTTTTAGACCTTTTACATTAAATCCTTCAGTTCGCAGGCACTCCATAACTTTAAGTTTTATTTTTTTAACTTCTACTTTACTAATCGTCTTTTCTACATTAAATCTTTGTGCTTTTAGTGTTTTTATTGTGAAATTTTCCATATGTGGATGCCTTTGTCTGTATTTTTCTTTGAATATCTTTGAAACTGCTTTCTCTATGTTAGTTAACTGGCTTTCTCCTTCACATAAATATTGCACCATATCAAATCTCTCTTTCTTTACCATGTCCATATTTCTTTTTTATATTTTTCAAATACCTCTAGGTTTTGTTGTTTATATTTTCTCACTTCCTCAGAGGCTTCTTTTTCCAGAGAGATCAGAGTTTCTTGATCTATACACTGTTTTTCAAAAAATTGTTGTATTAATGAAAGTAAATTTTTATTTGAAGCTTGTGACAGTTTTTCCTGCAGAAGTATTTTTCTTTCCTCTAATTTCTCTCTTAATCGTTTTGTATATCTTGTGCCTGGAAATTCTGGGCTTTTTACATAATAGTAACAATACATAATTTCTTTCTTATCCTCAGTAGTCCACTCTGTCATCTTTGTGGCTCTTTGGCCAATCAATATTTGTCTTTTTATGTGGACTACTACTATATTCTATGGTGGTGATGCTGCGGTAGCATTGTCGCCTCACAGTAAGATGCTGACCGGTTCGACTCTCAGCGAGAGCGTCTTCTGCATGGAGACATGCTTGAATGGGCATACCTTCGTTGAAGGTTGTGTGTTAGGGCTGGCAACTCAGCACGTAAATATCAACTACCAATCATTAGCCGACCGGAGTTCTGCTGTGGCAACCCCTAACCGGGAAAAAGCCGAAAGACACAACAACAACAACAACAACTACTACCTTCTACAACAGGGGGGCCATCCTCCCCCTGAGCCTGGCCTGGCCTTATTGTAGGATTCTACACTTTTTTATTCTGGGTCTTGTGCACCCAGCTATCTTTTTTTATTTTTGATTTATTTCTGTCCATGATATATGCTATATAAATACAGTCTATATATCAGTGTCGCCTTGGTGAGATTTTGTGAAAAACAGGGTCCACCTCGCGAAGGTACTCACCAAGACTTGAGGATGAATTCAGTTTCAGCACTAGTACACTCCTTTGCTTGCTGACTTTTCATCTGTCCATCCGAAGATCTCCTACATAGGTTGTCTGATGATTCTGTAGTACTTTTTGTTCACGCCAAACATTCCCAGAGGTAGTTGTTACTATATGTCCTATATACCTGAATAGGATCTCCTCTTAGATATCTCTAAGAGACACTGTACAAGTTTAGATATTTTAGTCTTTCATAATAACTTAAATTTTCACATCCATGGATACCCTTGGTATATTTCTTTTCTACTCTTTCCAATTTACTCATGCTTGTTTTTCTTATAGAGTTTCCATATTGTTATTCCATACTCAAGTTTGGGTCTAATGTAACTTACAAAGAATTACTTCATTATTTTTGATTTTGTAAACTTTATAAATCTTTTTATACAACCTATAGTTCTATAACTATCAATAACTAATTGGTTGATATGATTAGAAAAACTCATAGCTGAATCTACCCATATGCCCAGGTCCTTAAATGAGTCTACAGTTTCAATCACTGTGTGATTTGAAAGGTGTTCTGCTATATGCTCAACATAGGTTCATGGGTTCGTAGGAGATTACTAGGCTAACGGCTTAAGAGCCCTTACAAGCCTATCCAGTGTAACCCAATTTTACTCAATATATGGCTCCAAGGGGCAAAAGGATGACATGACTTTGTGCCTATATCTTGAGTATCTTACAGATTGCCCATGTCCATAAAGGACATAGGCACTACCCAGTTATGAATTTGCAATGACCCATCCATTGATCCCATTTGCGTTTGAAGAGCACCAGAGAAGGGTTCTGCTTAATGTGAATGGGAAGCATGTTCCAAAGAAGGGGCAATCTCTGAGACATGTCTGTCTCTCCAGCATGTTTTGTTTGAGTCACTAAGTTTAGATCCCTACATTGGGTGACCCTCATGCTGTTTCACTTACGGTTGTATAGCAGCTCCATCGATTTGCAGATGTGTAACATCTTCATTCTGGGAGCATACTTAAGGAAAGGGGTTGGAGTCAGGAAAGAAGAACATGTTCCACAAATATATATGTATCTTTACACATGGTTACACATATCCCTTTTGGCATCTAACTCTGCTGCTCTTCCACTTCTTCCTGATTTCAGTTTGGTACTATTTTTATTGTCATTTGTAAGCCACGGTGGTGCAGTGGTAGCGTTGTTGCCTCTCAGCAAGAGGTTTTCCCATTCGATTCTCGGCTGGAATGCCTTCTGTGTGGAGTCTGCATGTCCTTCCTGTGGTCGAATAGCGTTCGAAAGACATGCGTGAATGGGCGTGCCTTCGTTGAAGGTTGTGCATCGAGCTGGCACCTCGGCACCATAAAAATCTACTGCCAATCATTAGCGGACCGGAGTTCCACTGTGGCGACCCCTAACCGGCAAAAAGCCGAAAGAAAAACAACAACAACTGCTTTTATTGACATTTGAAGAATGTTTGATTGCATTTTTTGTAAAATAAATGTACTGATGCTGACCTGATTGCATAGAAGCAAGATATGCATCTGCACAGCCAGTGACCTGCTGTTGGGAACTAGTTTGGGCAGCTGGTAGGGCCATTTTGGGGGAGATAGGATGAAGCAGCCAATGGCCAGCTGCCCTTTAATGTGGGGAGAAATGCTGCCTGCACAATCTTTATCATAGGCATTCTAGCATAGCATTTCAAGACATACTGTTGTCACCGCATGCTGCTGTTTCTAGATAGGAATTGTGACTAACTGCTGCCGTAGGATGCTGCGTCCCAGCCCATAGTGCACCATAGTGTCTTCAGTACCCTTCTCTATGAATTTTACAAGGCCAACTTCCTGAGAACTTGGAGTGTCCACCATCTTATGGGACATGTGCAGAATTGTATGATAAGGAACTCTTGTGGAGTGGACAAGGTGTGCAAGAACATAGCCTGAGGGATAATGACATGGTTGGGAGGTAATAAAAATAAATATATAACTGGATAAATTATACTGAGTAACGGAAACAAATACATTTTTTAGGAAGCATCCTAATATTACAACTGTAATGAAGCCATACCTCAGTCTCAAATGTATACTAATAAAAAAAAAAGGTTATATTTTGTGTTTTTGCCTTCTAAACCCTGACCAGCTATCATTTCTACATGATTATTTTCCTTTCCTTATTCTCTGTAGCTGCTAAATATGTGTTATTTGATATAGTTTTGTTTTAAGACCCTGCAGGGAGAAAGCATCTGCCTGGCAGTAAGTATTTTACTGTAGTATGGAGATGTGTATTAACCAGTGATGTAACTGCACTTAAGTCAATGTGGTTATATTTTTCATTATGTTTTAGTTTCATGGGAGCCTCTTTGCCATTTCTTTGTACTTCAACAACAGTTAAAACTTAATGTGACTGCTGCATTTAGCACTTGTCTTGACTTAGCACGATTGTGTTAGTTGCCTCTGTTTATAGCACTTTGGCATGCTTTATGTCCCAGTTTTGCTAGCTTATGTAAGTCATGTAAGAGTCATGCATTCATGCAAGTACTTGTCATAAAATACAAAATGCATCTAACATTTCATAATTATATTTTTACCATCAACATATGCACATGTGCTGTTTCTTTAGCATGGAACAGCAGAATGTTCTGGCTATATACTGCACACATACACTTGCAGACAGTTTGGTATGTGCATTTTATAAGGTATTTGTTTACTCTAGGCATGTTTACATTGGCTCTGCATAACTCTAAATTATGGTTATATACAGTGTTCTAAATTGTATGAAAAGCGCGGTAGAAAGTAAGCCAAGTGGAAATAAGATAAAGAAACACAGTAGATGGCAAAGAACTGTAGCAACACGTATTGTGAATCGTTTGCAATGAGGAAAAGAGACTGCTGTGCTTGGTGCTGAGAGCAAGCAGGGAAATGGAGTGCCAAGAAAAGTATGACACATGGTAAAAAATGAGCCATCGTTATTAGGGCAGAAGTCTACTAATGTCAAGGGAGAAAAGAAAAAGAGGAGAGAGACAGACAGCAGGAGGGCTTGATGAAGAAAGAGCACATGTAGGTGTTAGGCTTAGCTCTAATGTTGGCTAGCAAAGCTGGAAAAAGCGGACTGTTAGTGAAGGACTGAAGTGAAGGCAGCACAGGTTAATAAGGCTATGCTCAGCAGGATGTTTCTAATTTGTAGAGGCATGCCTTGTGCTTAGCTTCTAAAGGTCATGGGTGGTCTTATTTAGATTGAAGGAGTCTCTTTACGTGAATCTGCAAAAGACAGCTGCAAGTTCCATTTGTAGTACTTATCCAAAAGAGAATTAACTGAAAGAACAGTTTTCTGAGGACAAAGAAGGCCAACTTTACGTTTTGACTAGTGTTGGGTCAGGTGTTTCTTTCACTTTAAAGTACATCCATGTATGCATGCATGTGTTAACAAATACAGAGTAATATATGGGTGCACACACACACACACACACACACACACACACACACACACACACACACACACACACACACACACACGTATGCATAATACATATATATAAAGATACATAAAAAGTGTTTATGTGTATGTTTATACAGACGTAAATACCTACGTGCATCATGCATACACATACAGTTACACTTATTGGTCATGCACAAATGTATGTGTGTGTATATTAATATAGTCTACTCACTTTAGTCAAGTAGTCTATAGCTGACATCCAAAATACCAACTGTAAAAGGTCGACAAACGGTATGCTGAGATGTTACCATGCATGTGCTGAGCAAGAACCTCAGTGCATACGGCAGTTAACATTATTTTTTTGCAGAGGGGCAACCTGACTTTCACCCCCACACTCCATGCTAATTATATATGCTGACTCTGAGATCACACAGTCTCTGGGGAAGAGGAATAATTCCCTACATGGGGTTTGTTGATCTCACACACCTGTCGACCATATGCATACTTCAACCAAATGCATGCAGTCAGTTAAACAAATGTCGACAAACAAGCATTTAGACCAAAAGCAGGGCACCCATATATATATATATATATATATATATATATATATATATATATATATATATATAGATGGTTCTACCTGACATAATCGAAACCACACAACACTAACTCACTATAACCTCCCCCCCCTAACACCTAACCCACCCCTATCCCCACCCACATCCAATCCCCACACTTACCCACCTACACACCTTCCTCCACACACTACCGCTACTCACTAGCCTTTTCCCAGCCAGCCTTCCATTCGGGCACGTTGGCATTGTCATCCGAGTCGTGTCGGTCTTCTTGCATATTGTGTTTCTGTTCTGCCACATCGCCGGCCGGTCTTTCTTCGCTGATCTTCTTCTGGAGCTTCCGCTGTCGGTCTTCTGCGCTGTCGACGAAGTCAGGTAGAACCATATAGATATATAGATATATACATACATAGATATATATATGTGTGTGTGTGTGTGTGTGTGTGTGTATGTGTATGTATTTATATATATATATATATATATACACACACACACACACACACACACACACACACACACACACACACACACACACACATACATGCTTAGGCAGGTTTCAGGAGTCTCAAATGTAACTTTAAAGGTGTAATTTAAAATTTTAAGCATTAGGTAATGCATAGGAGAACCTTGTTTTCATTTCTGATATTTTTACATGTATTTGGAGAAACTAAGAAAGTTCCTCCCCTACATCTTTTTTTGTGTATATCTTGCTCCAAAGACAGCAAACTTGACCAGCACAATTTGTCCATGGTGGTCTAGGCATTTGTGAAAGGAATACAGTAATTAAAAGTGTTGCATACTGACTGAGCAGTCTCATTGTGCATCTTATAGACCCTGCTGGTAAAATATACTTTTAAACTTTGATTTTTTTTTCATTACTTGGTTTTTTAGAAGAGAGGTACTTAAATCCGGTAGGACTAACTTCTCTAACAAAATATAGGAAGATATAACTCTACAGGCAGCCAGGTGTTAGGAAATCCTTCAGTTGTGATACTGTTGCTACATATCCCATAAGTGCTGCGATTTAGTCGTGCAAGAATTCTAGACCTGTGGGGCTCTAGGTCTTCCAGTAAATCACATCACTTTGTTTTGTGCTGTCATCCTTATACATACTTAGTATAGTAGTGCTTTAACCTAATTAATTTGGCACAGTAAGAAAATGATGGAACAGCAGTTAAAAATGCAAATCTGTATCCTTCATGTTTGATTATAATTTGTTGTATTCAGTAGTCATAAATTCATTGAGATCAAGCATAATTGCATCACACTTCAGTGAATCTGACCTGTTCGGTTTCTGTATTATTTTCTTCAGAATATGCATAGTTAAGATTTTTTTGAGATATGGCAATATTACAGTTTGTTGAAATAATGCGGGGGTGTAGTGGGTATATCCTGCGTAGAAGTAGGGCTCTGGACCCCACAAAAACACCATTTTGTGTTTATCAGCTTTCAGAGAACTGAATTTTCATCTGTTTGCCTTTATGAAATGACAGTGAGTTAAAGATGTTTCAACAAACAGAATTAGAATAGTTGTATTGACTGGAAAACCAGCATGCCAATTAAGTCTTGCTAATTTGCATGGAAACTCTAGTCTTAAGCCAGTTTCATGTTAACAACGTTAAATGTGTATAGCCATATAAAACATGCCATGTTTTTCTGTGTTTCACTTTTTGCCATTTAGTGACTCTTCTGTCTGTAAAATGTGTTTGTTGATAGTATGATAACTTTATGGTTAGGTTAGAGACCCACATGCTTCCATGATCTCTGACCCAGATGGAGAAAGAACTTCCAGATGTTCCAAGGGTTCAGTAAATTTATCTCAAGCAGATATTTTAACTTTCTGTAGACTTGATTGTTTGGAATTCTATTCCCTCTGGTGAAGTTGAAGTCTTATACTTAAAACCTTATACAGTGGTTAGAGTTGCTTCTTTACTATGACCATTTATGCACTGTCTCTAGTTTTACTGCATTAGGTGATATAAAGTGGTCTGATTTAATATCCATATAGCACACACATTAAAAAACAGAGATTAGATGTCCTGACTGAAATCACTGTTGTCATATTCATAATGACTGGGCTACCTCTGCTGCCCCTGACTCATACCCTCCTGTCCCCAAAAGGCCAGACAGGTTCTATAAAGTCCCTGATTATCTTAAATTCTTTTTTAAAAATCCTGTGCCAGGTCTCTCTATATTATCTCTCTGTTCTGATAAACCTTCTAAATTACTACCTAATGCCGATGCCATCCTTTCAAACAAGGTTAATAGGGCTATGAATAGGTGGGGTAAAAAGGTTTATACCACTTCTATTTTAGCATTCAGGACTGTAAATTACCATACCCAAATGACCAAGTATTTGATTTCCATCCTCAGTTTTTAAACAAGGGATGATTCTAAGCAACAAATATTGTCTTTACTTAATCAGGCTGCACAAGTAGCCAGATTATTTTGTGTCAAAGCATTGACCATTATTGGTGCAAGAATGAGACCACTGCCCTCTGCTATTGTAGTTTACATTATCCATATAATTGCTAACTTGTAAGAAATGTTTTAAGTATTTGGCACATTATTCAAAAGTTCAGGTAATTAGCTTTTTTTTTTGAAGCTACAGTAGTAGTGTTTTAAATATTAAAGTAGAGGTGTAACCAAACTGTATAAATAAATACAACAATTATAGCTCCAAGACTTTTACCTCAGTCAAAAAGACCTTCAGGGGATTATAGAACAGAAAAAAATCCATTCCATTTAAGTAACATTTCTGTGCTATAGAGCATTAATAAACTGGTTAGCTGAAAGACTCTGGCAAGCAATATGTATTCAGTTAATCAGTAAAATCATAACCAGTAGGGGCAAAAGAATCACAAAACCATATATCACCTGAGAGAATGGCAGATGTCTTAGTTCAACTTTACCTTTCAGTTAAGGTCTGCATTCCAACCTTTTCAAAGTATTGTTAAACCTCATAATTAACATATAGCCTCCTAATATTACAGCAGCTGTTTAACACTGTTCCTGTACCTTTCATTATTGACCACTTGATGTTGAATGCTGTAAGATGTGAGGTGGAACAATTATGTTAAATGTATAGTGTCATCCCAGTGCTGTAGAGACAGGATGTCCATTTGCGGTGCTGGTGACCATAGTTCAGTAACTGACTTGAGCCATTGATAGGGCTGACTGGGGGGATAGGATGGAATAGCTGATGGCCAGCTCTGCTATCCGAGGGTAGAGTTTAGGAGGAAGACCAATGACTTTATGATGTCTGGTGGAGACTTGGCCTCTCACAGGCAGTGTTAATGTTTCTGTCATCGTTATACTAGCTGACCTCCATGTTAGGGACATTGACTGGTCCCCTGTAAGGATAATTGCTCCTGGATCAAAACATGTAGCTCTTCAGTGGCTCTCCTACCCAGGACTGCAAGTTAGTTACTGTCAAGGTCAACTTCTTGAGGAGTCAGGGGCCCCACTCAAGAGGTGCCACGCCAGGGGAGGGTTATGAAGAAGGAGCATTTGGAGGATGCAGGGGTTGGGTGGGTTTGGAAACTGGAAGAACAGAGAGAAGGATTCAAAAATGTGCAGCAACAGCAGTATTACTGTTTTCATTCTGAATATCTGACTTTGTGGTGCAAGGAGCTATAGACAGAGTACCAAACACAGAGGAGGGCACAGACTGTCATTCCAGTTTGGTCTGTTCTTGTTTCCAGCAAAAGACAGACCACGGAGACCTATCTTAGAGATATCAAAGTTAAACTGTTTGCAATTGTCAGTAACTTAGGTGCATAGACATTTCCTCAGATTTGAAGTAGGAGGTTAGCACTGCACCCAGGATATTCACAAAGTGTCTGAGTCAGTAAAAGACTGTTGTTGAGCCATGGGCATTCACATGTACCGGTATCTGGGTGACTGCCTTATCCAGCCAGCAACACTAGAAAAGGTACAGAAGGCTCTGTGATTCACCTTGAATGTTTTTTTCAGAATCTTAAGCTGCTAAAATCCCATCTAGTGCTCTCAAGGTACGTCACTTACTAGGGACACTGGATGGTGAACAGCAGAGGATTTTCCTTTCATTGAAAAGGTTCTCTTTCTGACAAACTACATCAAATCATTAGCTTACCTAAATAAAGTTACTGTAAGGGAATTCTGAGAATGGGGGGTTAAATGGTTTCTTCCTCTTTGATTGTACCCTTTGAAAGGCAGTACATAAGGAAATTGCAGATGGTGCCAGCATGCGGAGTCCCTAGAATCCCCAGTCCCCATTATTGCCATGCATCAAAAAATAAGTTATTGTGGTGGATACAGTGAACACATGTCAGCAAGGGGTAGTTTTCAGACTAGGCCCTGACACTTAGCTTCTCATTACGGACTCCTCAGACATTGCATGGGGGATCTCACTCAGGAGAGTTTGATGATTCAGGTAACCTGGGACAAAACTCAAAAGGAGGAAACACAAAAGAAACTACAGCAGTGGTCCTGGCCCTTTATGTTTTCAAGCCCACTTAGCATGTAGGGACCCTGCACATCCTCCCAAACAATAACATGGTGGTGCAGTACACAAACAAGGGAAAACCCATTCTTATCCAGAATAGACATTGACAGTGAAACCATGGGAATTAGCCCAGGAGTTAAGACCGACTCTTAGGCCTTCATACATCACATCACAGGAAAATTCCCTGGCAGACTAGCTAAGCAGGACAAAGTCAAGGATGTTGAACAGAGATGTACTGTATTCTTGGAGTTCAGATATAGACCCATTTTGTTTCTCTGGATAAGAAGCAGCATGAGAAATGTTGTACCAAAACCCCAACAACATGGGTCAGAGCAACAGATGTCTTCTCCGTGAATTGTGAAAATCTGTTTCTCTTGCTCTTCCTCCTAGAATCATAGGAGATTACTAGGCTAAAGGCTCTGGGGCCCTTACAAGCCTAGCAAAGAGTTTATCCCCCCGCCCAAAACCTCAATCACATCATATACATATAACCCCCAGAGGCTTACAGAAAGTAACAGAAGACAAGCAAAAGATGCTACGCATAACTCCCTTTTTGCCCAGGCAGCATTTGCTCACATTCCTGCTGAATCTGGTAAAGGAAAAAACTGGTACAGCTGCCACAGTATGTGGACGTTTTAACCCACAGCAAGAGGCTTGTTATACACTCCACCCTGAGGACTCTGAGGCTGACAGCCTGAATGGTAGAGCACTTATTCTCTTTGAACACATTTTCAAAGGGCATGTTTACTATTTTAAGGGAGGCTGATAAGCAAAGTACAAAGGAAAGCATGCCTAGCTAAATGGAAATGATTCTTATTCTAGTGCCAAAGGAGTCATGCCCAAACAGAGGCTCAGGTGTTCTTGAGTGTTAAATACTTGTCAGACATTTTTCAAATCAGCTGCTTGAAGTAGTTAATTGCACTGTATTACATTGTATCTGTTAGTTTTAGGGCTGTTGTAGGTAGCTTGTGTGTTTTTGTTGCACTTAGGCTCCAAACCAGGTATTCTACGTTAAGAAGGTGTTTTTATACACCCGTGTGGCAGATGTTTGCTGATCTAACCTGTCTGAGTTGGGGGTTGCTGGTGGAAGGCTTCTTCTGTGTTTTCCTGATTGGTAGTTAGTTTAAACGTTGATTTTTTTTGTTTGTATTTAAGCCTTGCGTTTGCACGGTGCTGGCTGCTCTTTGCCCAGCAGTGGTTAACAGTACCCTGTTTAGATGCAAAAGCCTAGAAGCTCAGTTTTCCCCTAAACAGCTGTCAGTAAAACCCTTCCATGTTTTTCTGCTGCCCTGGGAGCAACTCAGTTGTGCACTGAGCAGTGCTGCCTTATTTTTTCAACCTTAGCCTACACAAAGTATAGGACCCTCTTGTAGTCTCAGCGCTACCAGCACAGTCCTGTCAAATTAACCCATTCCCTTCCCTAATAATACATACAGTAAGAGCCTGCTGTCATGGAAGGTCAGTTCCCCATCATCTCTTTCCAGCCTGATAAACATGGGCATTCTGAGGCAGTCTAACAATTGTCTCATGTACACTGGCAACCACTTACTCCTGAAACAAACAAATACTTAATGTGAGAGATGTAGTTAAACTATAAAATTGGAGTCAGAACATTCACATAAGGACAAACCAAATGCCAAACAGGTTGTCAGCACACACATCTCCCACACTAAATAAGGAATTGACACATAAACGTACATATGCGGAGGTACTCACTAGTAACTTACCAGAAGATCAGAGGCCTATCCAAACGGAAACCACTTACACACATAATGCAAAATAACAGCAATAACACATAATAATCCACATGTATCTTAGCAAATAAGCCCGTAAGACATAACACCACAAAACCTATAAGGAGTGGGTTATGGTTAGCTGCCTGTCAGGTGCCAGGATCCGTCAAGTCAATCAACCACAAGTACTAGTATGACTCCTTCATAGTGCATGTGGGGGTGAATGACCTGAGATATACCTCACTGAACTATATGAAGAGAGAAATGACTGAGCTCTCAGACTATGTGTCACAGGCCTAGCCTTAAGTAACATTCTACCTTCTCTAAGGATGATGTCACAATACAAACAAAAAATGATTGACTTTAACAATTGGCTTAGCTTCTGGTGTCAGTCCACATGGATCCAATATTTGTCAGGCTGGGAAAACATGGATGACAGACCACGCTGCTTTGCTAGAGATGGTTTGCACTTATCTCCTCTAGGCTTTCGGATACTAGCAAAGGCATTAGCCACCCCTGTTGTGCCTTTTTAGGCAATGTCAAAATAACCAACCTCCCAACATAACAAACATCCTCTGTAGATAAACTGACGGTACTGCTTCTTTATGCTAGAAGTCTGAACAAAAAACTGCACTTCCTGGAAATACTCCTCACATTGCAAGATGCTGACATTTCTGCAGTCACCAAAGCCTTCCTTACATTCTGACCACAAACTGAGCATGAAAAAACCAAAGTAGGAGGTGTATCCATCTTCATTAATGATAAGTACACCTCAAGACTGGTCAAACAGTAAGACTATCTTGAGCTGCTCTGTCTACTTAACCATAGCCAAGGTCTCCAACAACATCATAGCTAGCTATAGGTCCAACAGCATAAAACAGGAAAAACATACCTTGTACTTGGACTTACTGGAGTCTCTTGTCATATAGCCCAATACCTTACTCATGGATAATTTTAATTATCCTACCATTGACTGGGAAACGTACACGACCACAAACATTCTGGCTCAGAGGTTTTTGGACTTTGTCAATGCTGATGCTGTGGGACAGATGGTCAGAACACCCACAAGACATTCACATATCCTGAACATAGTACTCTCAAATATTGTACCTCCCCTGTGTGATGTCCTCACTGGTAAGATTGGACCATAAATCAGTCTCTTTCGATGTAATTATAAGATCAGATATCCCATCATCTCAAAAACGCTTAAGAATTCTTCAGAGACAAATTACCTCCTAGTAAGTGATGGTATAAGAAGTTTTAAAGCCCCCTCGAATGCAGATAATGTGGACTGCTATGTAGAGGTGTACACCAATGCCCTGTTTAACCACTTAAGCAGTTTTATAGAATCAGCTGTACCTGACTGGGTTAAAACCAAGTCTTGCAGAAAAAAACAAGCCACCCTGGTGGACCCCTAGTATAAACCGGCTGTGCAATAAGAGAAAGAAATTAATAGCCAAGAAGAAGAGAGAACTAGTTCAGCAGAGGAAGAAATACCTCTTTAGCTTAAACAAACAAATTAGAGCTCTTGTGAAGTCCTTCAAAGCTAATTACGAAGCAGAAATAGCCTCCCTAGCTAAGAATAATCACAAGGCATTCTTTAACTACATCCAAAATGTAAAGGGGGAATACGCAACTATGCACTGAACTGGATGTGGATGGCACCATCAGTACTCAACTGGAGGTAATAGCCAACCTGCTAGCTGACAGATTTTGGAGCAAACTTAACTCCCCCCCTCATTGCCTCTAGTCATCCCCCAAAATATACCTGCCACCATTCCTTAGCCTATTATCTCAAGAGAGTAGGTCATATTGGTGCTCTCCAAGGCCAAAAACTCAGCATCAATGGGACCAGACAACATCCCATTTTGACTTTTAAACAACTTAAAATATAACCAAGCAGACCCACTTGGATCCCTGTTTAGCCACCACCTGCGAAATGGCTGTGTTCTGACAGAATGGAGGACAGCAACGGTAATCCCCCTACATAATGGGGGATGATCAGCCAACCCTGGAAATTATAGGCCCATAACTTGACTAGCCTCATCTGCAAGGTCATGGAAAGAATTATTATGGACCTTGTTAAAAAGGACATAGATAGTCTCCAAACTCTGGACCCAACCCAGTTCAGATTTGTTAAAGGTAGATCATGCCTGTTAAACATGATTTCTTCTTTGAGAGAGTCACCAAGGTTCTGAACAAGGGAAAGACAGTGTATACAGCCTGTCTTGATCTAACCAAGGCATTTGACACAATCCCCCACTCGTATATTGTTCAGTAACTCTCCCAGCTGGGAATTAAACCCTACATCACCAGATGGGTAGCCAGTTGGCTTGCCAACAACACACATACTGTCAAAATTGGTGACTTCATTGCTAGCAAAAGATGAGTCACCAGTGGCGTACCACAAAGTTCTTTGCAGGGCCCCTTACTGTTCGGAATTTATTTCTCAGAAGTCCAGGCAAACCTGGATGGCCTATGGCTGACCAGGTTTGCTGACGATTACAAATTGGGAGCAATCATCGAGTCCCCCCAGTGATTTTAATATACTGCAGACAGGGTTAACATAGATGGATGATTGGTGCCAAAGCAATAGAGTAAAGCTAAATGCAAAAAAATGCATTATTATTCCCTTTGGGAAGGCTGACACCCCTGCTAATTGCATTACAGACAGCAGTCCCCTAAGTGTACACCCAGTGGTACATTATCTGGGTACCCTGGTTGATAGCAACCACATATCCACAGTAGTAAAGAAATCCTTCTGTGTGGCACATCTCATAAGTAAAGGCATCGCATCTAGACCTAATTATGTTATAATTACATTGTACTCCGCCCTCATCTTATCAATAATTGAGTACACTGCTCCCTTTTGCATGTACCTTACCAGACACCTGCAACAGTTGGAGAGATGACAGAGGTTTCTCACCAATAAATTACAGGGTACACAAAACAAGTCTTGCACGGAAAGACTGAAAGCCCTATCACTGTATTCTGTTTCCTGTAGGTTGCTAAGGGGTGACCTGTGTCTGGCAGTCTCTGACCCGGCCCTGATGGAAATGTTATACATTCGTAAATCAAGCTGCACAATGGTCACATGCTCCAGGTATCTTAACCTAGCCGCTGACATGAACAGGTCATGCTTTAGAGATACATACATCTCCCAGACACTGGCCCTCCCTGACCCTCTTCAGATGCAACGTAGAGCAATGGATGGGTGACCACAAATTCATTCCTGAGGTGGTGCCCATGGAGACTGCCATATACCCTTACCTCTGTGAACTTCAGTCACGTAACCACCAACGATTGGAGCAACTAAGGATGAATATGGCTAGGATTGTAAGGGCTCTAGGGCTGTTAGCCTAGTAACCGTCTATGAACCTGTGAATGAATGCACGTGTCTCAGCGTTTTCTGCTATATATTGCCTATAGAGCACTTTCTGAAAGGGGTGCCCCCACTTAAGACCCATTAAGAGAGAGAGAGAGAGAGAGACACACATAATGCTCGCATGGAACCTTATCTGTGTTCTAGAAAAAAACTGACCTTGCTCTGCTTTAGGCCAGCTGTTTTTGCACATCTCAGTTATCTGATCCGGAAAGCGAAAGACAGACTAAGGAGACCCATATTGGATCTGTCAAAGTTAAACGAGTTTCTGAAGGTACCAGAATCCAAAATGTTAATCTTACAAGTTTATCTACCTGTTTTTTATGCATACTTACATATAACAACAGCCGGGGTGCGCACAAATCCTTCATTCATGCCCAGGGCAATAACAGAGGTGTTCAGGGTCTTTCCTTCACACAACACGAAGGAGAAAAGGGTATTAAACTCCTTAGATGTGCATAGTTGATTGAGATTTTACTTGGACGGAACAATAAAATAAGAAAGACTGAACAGTTGTTCATTTCCTTTGTGAAGGGCAAAGCGGAGGAGCCTTCTAAATAAGCAGAGAGTTTCTAAGTGTCTGGCGTGCTGTACTTGCCACTCTTACCATGAAAAAAACGTACATTGACGTATTACAGCACACTCAACAAGAGACACAACTGACACAGCTGCAGTTCTTGGTGCTTTTAGTAACCAGTCCATTGTGGAAGCAGCTACCAGGTCCTCTGTCCACACATTATGCAGACATTATAATGTGGACATTGATTCTTGAACCAGAGCAGGATTTGCCATGGTCTTTCTTGTGGTACTTCTCCAGCCAGCCCCTGCTAAGGGACACACTCACTTGTTCATACACCTTTGGAATATTCCCAAGAGTTTTCAGTGAACATACAATCTAGCACCAGTACATGATAAAAGAGTAAAGTCCAACCCTGCACCATGGCTCACAACAGAATAAAAAAATCATTATAAAAATGAATAAAGCCTGGAAAATATGGTATAAAATTAGAACTAAAAATGCCTTCCAGCAATTTAGGCATCTTAGAAACTTTGCAAAACTCTATGTCAGTCAGGACAAGCAAACATACTATACTAACCTAAAAGACAAACATCCCCAAACTGTTTTGGTCATCACTAAATAAACTACTCCATCCTGGCAAGACCACCACTTCCTCTCCAGAAGCAGATGATATGACAGACTCATTCCCCATACAGTTTAATTCCTACTTTATACAATCAGTATTACCTCTCTTAGACACTAATACATCTGTCCCCTCTCTCTACCCCTGTCCAACCAAAACCACCCACAGATCTTCAATTTTAGTCTAGTACCCACCTCGCTCATAATGAAGTTGCTGCTTAAACTAAAAACTACTTCCATAGCTGTAGACCAACTACCATGTGGCTACCTAAAAATGGCCAAAGAAGACATAGCCTTCCCTGTGTCCATACTAATCAATAAGTCCTTAGCAGAAAAGTATGTCCCATCACTGTGGAAAAAATCCTACATCATACCACTGCACAAAGACAGCACATCTACAGAGTTTAATAACTAGAGACCAATAGTGATTCTGTCCCCCTGCTTCAAAATATTAGAGTAATGCATCCATATGCAGCTGATACAATACCTAACCTCAAATAACCTGCTCTCAGAAACACAGCATGGCTTTAGGTCCCAGCACAGCACCACTGCTGCTCTACTACATTTTACCAAAATAATAAACCAACATAGAAACAATGGTCCACTGTGTTCTTAGACTTGTCAAAGGCAATTGATACTGTCTCGCACCAGCAAATACTTATTCAACTCTTCTTAACAGGGCTTTAACAGTACACCTTGCCATGGTTACATAGTTACCTATTTGGAAGGCAAGCTGTTAAATGGCAACACACCTATTCATCCTTTCAACCAGTTACAACAGGTCTTCCTCAGGGCTCTATCCTGGGTCCTCTACTATTTAATATTTTTATATATCTGCTGTGGCTTAGTGGTAATTCATGCAGTCTATTGTGTCAATGTTCTGGGGTTCGAAACTGACAGAGGTTTTTTGCAACTAACAGTGGGTAAAACTGCCTTCCAGTTTATAGCCTGCTACAGACCACCCTCCCAAACCCAGGAACCCCACTCGGCCTTCCTGAGAACACTGGAAATATGAAAGTCTCTCTAAACACCATTATATTGGGCGACTTCAACTACCCAAACATAGACTGGGAGTATTACTCTAGCTCCAACACCCTAGCCCAAAGGTTCCTAGAATTTATAAACTCAAATGCTATGGAACAACTTGTTACCACTCCCACAAGAGGGGAAAACATACTGGACCTGATCATCACCAACATGGGGACTCTATGCTCCAGACCAGAAGTGTATCCTTCACTGGTAAGATCAGACCATAAACTAATCTCACTGGATATTCACATCCCGACCCCAACCCTTGCCCAGAAAACCACAGTGAAAAACTTCTCTAAAGCAAATTTCACACTCCTCAAAACCAAGGTGGAATCCTTCAAAGCCCCCGGGCCTGTGGAAAATATGGCCCAGACCGCAGAATCCTTTATAAACGATTCTATGAACACCTTCAGGAATGCATGGATCATGCAACCCCAAATAAAACCAAGACCCAGTCCTCCAAAGGCAGACGTCCTGTCTGGTGGACCCCAGCCATAAACAAACTATACAATAGAAGGAGGAAGCTAGTACATGATAGAGCAAAATCCCAAAAAGGGAAGGCATCTCTGATCAGTATTAGCAAAAAACTACGGGCACTCATAAAATCGTCTAAGGCCAGCTTTGAGAGAAAAATTGCACAGGAAACTAAGGATAATCACAAGGCTTTCTTTAGTTATGTTAGGAACCTGGGTGGGAATTCCCAGATATGCTCAGAATTAGTCCAAAATGACAAAAAATACATCGAACCCACAGACATTGCCAACATCCTAGCTGACAGGTTCAGCGCAAACTCCCCCCCCCACCAAAAGGGCAAATATCTATCCCAGCAGAGTGCTGCTACCCTGACATCTCAGATGCTCAGGTAAGAGCCACCCTCTCCAAAGCAAAAACACAGCATCAGTGGGACCAGACGGTGTCCCAGGCTGCGTCCTACATGAACTCCAAGAAGACCTAAACCCAAACATAAAACTACTGTTCAATCTCAGCCTTACTACAGGATATGTACCCAAAGAGTGGCGTACAGCAACAGTGGTCCCTCTCCACAAAGGTGGTGCCTCAACGGATCCTGGAAACTATCGCCCCATAAGCCTGACTAGCTTGGTCTGCAAAGCTATGGAAAGGATCATCATGGACCTCATAAATAAAGATATTGGGGACCTACAGACACTGGATCCTATCCAGTTCGGCTTTGTTAAGGGCAGATCCTGCCTCTTAAACCTGGACGATTTCTTTGAAACAGTCACCAAGGTCATTGACGAGGGGAAGGTGGTCCACACAGCCTACCTGGACCTCGCAAAAGCCTTCGATACAATACCCCACTCGGGCATTATAAATAAGCTCACCAACTTAAATATAAACCCCTATGTCACTAGATGGGTTGCAAACTGGCTCAAGGACAGAACCCACATGGTTAGAATTGCTGGAGCCATGTCAGACTCCAAACCAGTTACAAGTGGCATCCCACAAGGCTCAGTCCTGGGACCTCTCTTGTTCGGTATATATTTCTCGGAGGTACAGGCCAACACGGAAGGACTGTGGCTGACCAAGTTCGCAGATGACTGCAAACTGGGCGCCATAATCGACTCTCCAGCCGACACAAGCATCCTCCAAAAGGGCCTCATAGAAACAGACAACTGGTGCCAGAGCCATGGCCTCAAGCTAAACGCCAAAAAGTGTATAGTCATCCCCTTTGGCAAAAACAAAGTGCCCACAAATTACCACATAGGTGGTAATCCATTAAGTACAGAAGAAGTAATTAGGGACCTGGGGACCCAAGTTGATAGCAATCTCTCATTTGACAACCACGTGGCCAAAGTGGTTAGAAAAACATTTTATATAGCCCACCTAATCATGAAGGGATTCACATCTGGATCAGGGGAGGTCATCGTGCCTCTTTACTCATCCCTTGTCAGGCCCATAATTGAGTACAATGCCCCTTTTGGGATGTACCTTACCAGACACCTGCAGCAACTGGAAAGACCCCAAAAGTACCTCACCAAGAGGATCAAAGGGCTCAAACAGATGCCATATGCTGCCCGGTTAAAGAAACTCCAGCTCTACTCAGTGGCATAATGCCTGCTCAGAGGCAATCTGTGCCTGACGTATAAAGCCATGTCCATGTAATGGACATGCTGCACCTCAGAAAATCCAAATCCCATCGAGCTACGCGCTCGAGAGACTTGAACCTCAGCACTGAAATAAATAGGACATGCTGAAGGGACAGATTCATAACCCAGAGGCTCCCTTCACTCTGGAATAAAATCCCAGTCCAGGTTAGGCAGAGTCCCTCATTGACTCTCTTCAAGAGGAATCTTGATGAGTGGATGGGAGATTGTAGGTTTACCCCGGGTATCAATTCTGTGTCACTATTAGACAGAGGCAAGTTATACTAACCTCGAAAAAGGGCATAGCAAAATTAATTTAAAATGGGTGGTGAAAGCCAAAGACACTCTGGCTAGGCTTATAAATGCCCTAGGGCAGATAGCCTATTATGAACCTATGAACCTATTAATGACCTCCACACCTCCACTCACCATGCTAGTTTAGTTTTGTATGCAGACGACTCAACATTAATATGTGCAGTGTCAACAATAAATAAGCTTCAAGACATTACCCAAAGATCTTTCTCCTCTGTAGAAACCTGGCTCAAAGAATCAAACCTGTTGCTCAACCCCAAGAAAACTAAGCTATGCTTTTTACCCCAAAACATTACCAAAATCAAAAGCAATCTTTTACCATAAAATCAGTAAATAATACTATCATTGAAACTGTAACTCACAATAAACTTATAGGCATTATAATGGATGACAGTCTCAAATATGACCAGCATATACTGCACACCATTAAATCTACACACCATAAACTAGGCTTCCTTTATAGGATCAGTGGATTCAGGTACTGCAAGAAATAGCTACCATCTTCTTACTGCCAACTATCTTGTACACTGCTCCTATCCTAACAAACTTAAACAGTACTGGAAAAAAACTTGGCTTCTGCTACAATAAAATAGCTGAAGTTGCCACCAATCTCCTCATAGGACCCACCATCGTCATAGCTTAAAGCAATTGAACTGCACAACTACCTAAGATTTTCACAACTAACTACAGCACACAAACGCTTTCATCATCCAGAAAAATGCCCTGCAGTACAAAACATATTACTGCCCTGCTGTCCGTTAAGGGACATCTGTTCTAGTAACAGGTTCTTACTACTCACAAATAAGTCAAATAATGTTCCAGCAGACTCGCTCAACTCCCAGTACATTGCTCAACTCTGGAATAGTATCCCCACACAAATAAAATTCAGCGACACTCGATAATTTTAAACCATTGCTTAAACAACATCTTAACCAATACTGGTCTTGCACATGCTCATCACTAGGATAAGACTTGTGCTCATCATACAATAATCTTCAAATACTCTCCTTAAATAGAATACTCTCAACCTCTCACTGAAATGATAAAACAAGTTTTATACATAACTGCTGCCTGTACAGTCCACTAAGTTGTGTGCGATTTTTCTCTTTAGTAACTTCTACCTCTGTAAAATCTTAGAATGTATAAGTGTAACTACTGTTGTTGTTGTTGTTGGGTCTTTCGGCTTTTCCCGGTTAGGGGTCGCCACAGCGGAACTCCGGTCCGCTAATGATTGGCAGTAGATTTTTACATGCCAAGTTGCCAACCCTGTCACACAAACTTCAACGTAGGTACGCCCGTTCACGCAGTCTCCACACAGAAGACGTTTTAGCTGAGAATCGAACAGGACAACGTCTTACTGTGAGGAGACAATGCTACCGTGTAACTACTGTATGCGTATAAATGTAAATAGAAATGTAACCATTCTGTGTTTAACTGGAGCTAACTATAATGCAATGTAAACAAATGGAGGAGCTTTTCTCCCCAGGCCTCCGCTGAAAATGGGTAAACAAAAGACAAATAAATACATATTCAGTTGTGTAGGAATTTAACATAATTGTAGATGTTTGAATATATTTACTGTTGAAGTATCCTTTCATGTCTGTATCCCTGGTTTGGGCTGAGTGCATTCCCTCTGAAATACCTAGACTAAGATGCCCACTTTCTCAGATTGCCCTAAAACCTGGAGAGGCAGCTAGGGTCACTTTGGATGATCTGTCACCATGACATCCAGTACTGTAGTTTTAGACAGATTTGGATACCTATTACTCTGTTAACAAAGAACCAAAGAGGGTGCATGCAGATGCCCCTATTATACCTCTGACATCCTGATGTTGAAGTGGTAGTGTGCAGACCTGGTCTGGAGGGGTAAGGAAGTTAAAGATCTGGAAGTGGGGCTTGACATCTGGCCTTCAGAGGCAGGAAATCCTCAAGAGTTATTACTGCAAAGTGACCATAGTCAGACAACTACTGTTATGGTGAGTTTGTACACAGTTATACTTCCCATTTTCTGCTCTTCCAGTGTTACTGGTGTGTGCCTTATATAAAAGCAGTGTAACCCTGTGCCGTCACCTGTACTTCCAGCATGAATTGGCATGGATCCCTTACAAAGGCAGTGTAACCCCATGCCATCAGCAGTACTTTCAGCATTAATTGGCATGCATCCCTTATAAAAGCAGCTGTATTCCAGCATTAATTGGCATGCATCCCTTACAAAGGCAATGTAACCCATGCCATCAGCCATACTTCTAGCATTAATTGGCATGCATCCCTTATAAAAACAGTGTAATCCCATGCCATCACCTGCACTTCCAGCATTAATTGGCATGCATCCCTTATAAAAGCAGTGTAACCCCATGCCATCACCTGTACTTCCAGTGTTACTTTGTGTGTGTCCCATGTAAAAGCAGTATAATCTCTTGCGATCACATGCACTTCCAGTATTACTTGGCATGTGTCCCATATAAAAACAATATAACTTCATGCTATCACCTATAGTTCAAGCATTACTTGGCATGTGTCCCATATATAAGCAGTGTAACGTCATGCCATCGACCAATATTTCTTGGGACTTTCAAACCATCAGTGTCTTTACTGTGTTTTCCATTTTTATGAGTAATTTATTTGGCAGTTTGGTCTACTTTCCTGTCAGAAAGTGTTATAAAAAAATGTTATTCATTTTTGATACTGTGAGGAAATGTTTTCTTTACAAGTTGTTACTTGGGAGAATTTTAGAGTCTAATGACTTCACCAATATAATCCGTTTTTAAAAAAAATAAGTGGTTGTAGTAAAGACATAGCCTTCTAAAGGCTTTCACTGTATGGTTTTTGACTTCAGGCTCTGCGTGACTCTAATTCTAAACAGTGCATGAAATTTAACAAAGCCACAAAAAATAAGAAAAACTGAGGTTTTGAAAGCATTTCTTTTAGTGAAACGGTTTCATGAGATAGAAGGGAATGAGGCTAAAGCAGAAGAGGCGAAGAGGTTAGGCACTGATAAAGAACCTAAGATAAAGTTGAAAGCATTTTCTTCAAAGATGTCAGAGAAGCCATAAGATTGTAGAAAAAGGAGGAAAAGTAGAAAAAAGATTTTGATAGTTCCTTCTACTTCTAATTCCTATGACAGACGGGACTCATTTGAAGGCTTCCACCAGACAGAAATTTGAAGCTTTAAAAAAAAAAAAAAAAAAAAATACAAAAGGTGAAAAGTAAGCATCTCTGTCGACTGGTAGGGGAGAACAAATTCTAAGTGTACTTGTAATGTTCACGTCTTATTTTCCATTTATTCTGTGCTTTGTATTTTCGCATTTATTCACAAAAGCACACTTAATCACTTTTGATGTGATTTACCTGGAGTGAGTGTCATTAATAAACGGTTGTCAAAATTAATACAAAAAAATTGCTTCCAAGATATTTTTAGCCACATTTGGTGCACAGCTATTGTTAAGAATCTTTCTCTGAAATGGTTTTAACGAATAACTTATAATGCTTTTCGTGTTCTAGCAGTAGCTGTATGAGTAGGAATAGAGTGAATAATAGGTCTGTCAGAATTCAGTATGCCTGATTCTGTTGAGTGAGTGGTCCAGGAGCCTTATGACAGAGCAAGATTCAACTGAGACAATGTCCAGAATATAGAGAAGTCAGCTTTTTATAGGGTGCTATTTTAGGTATTAAGAATATTGGGGGTGGAGGTAAGGCTTCTAATTCACCCAACAATGAGAATGTCAACCATTACCAGAGCACTTTTGTCACTGAGTATAACAGTGATGCCAAACTTATCAGAAAAATAGTTCTAAGTGAATGGGACAAATTCACAAGGTTGACTGACATCAGTAAACTGCATAATAAGACAGTGGACATAATTTTCAGGAAAGGACACAATATGAAAAATATTTTGGAAAATCAAAGTTTGGCTAAGGGGAGGAAGGACATGATTAAAAAGAAAGACACTTTTAAGTGCGGTACATGTCAACAATGCCAGTATATTTCTAACAAAGAAAACTTATTTATTAGTAGTCGTAATAGGTTCGTAGAAGGTAAGGTTTATTCCAACTGCAACACCTTAGGAGTGGTATATTTAGCTCAGTGCAAACCATGTGGAGTATTCTACGTAGGTAAGACTGTGTGAACACTCAAGAGGAGAGTTTATGAACACTACTATGACATACACAATAATAACACCAATAATGCACTTTATAAGCACTCCTTGGAATGTAACTAAGCTACATACTGCTTTTTTGTTCTTGAATGCATACCCAAGGATGGTAGGGGTGGCCTTTGGGAAACGACCATAGAATTCAAAGAATTATATTGGCAGATTGTACTTGAGGCAAACAAGCCTCCAGGACTGAATGACAACATTTCCATTATCCCAGTGTTAAAACAAGAGAGCTGCAAAGCTGTAAAATAGGACAAATGCAATTACGTCTGTATGACACTAGATGGAGGGTTTTTTCTCTTGCTTAAATTTTGGCTGAAAGGATTTCACCAAGATTTTATTTCTTTTTTAATATATAAGTTGAACCTTCTGAGACATTTTATGTAACACTTTTTATTGAATAAGTTTTTAACATCATTTTTATGGATCATATTATTACAAAGGTTTTTAAAGCATTTTACTATAGGGGTATGTATTTTAATTTTTTGAATGAAAATGTAATTTCTTATTGGTTGATCAAAATGATGCTTAGTACTTAACAAGCAGCACCATTACACTTGCTTTATCTGATGAAGTCTGTTTTTAATTGACAAAAACCCTGTGTGGATTATTCTTGCGTTTATGTTCCTGAATTCGCTTAATAAAGCTTGCTTTCAACTTGAGTGTTGTTGTCAAGCCTTCCTTCAGTGATAGCTGGTTTGTTATATAGTGCCTTCTACTTCTGATTCCTATGACAGACAGAACTCATTTGAAGACTTCCACCAGACAGAAATTAGAAGCTTTAAAAAAACAAAAGGTGAAAAGTAAGCATCTCTGTCGACTGGTAGGGGAGAACAAATTCTAAGTGTACTTGTAATGTTCACGTCTTATTTTCCATTTATTCTGTGCCTTGTATTTTCGCATTTATTCACAAAAGCACACTTAATCACTTTTGATGTGGTTTACCTGGAGTGAGTGTCATTAATAAATGCTTGTCAAAATTAATACAAAAAAATTGCTTCCAAGATATTTTTTAGCCGCATTTGGTGCACAGCTATTGTTAAGAATCTGTTTCTCTGAAATGGTTTTAGCTAATAACTTATAGTGCTTTTAGTCTTCTACCAGTAGCTGTATGAGTAGGAATAGAGTGAATAATAGGTCTGTCAGAATTCAGTATGCCTGATTCTGTTGAGTGAGTGGTCCAGGAGCCTTATGACAGAGCAAGATTCAACTGAGAGAATGTCCAGAACGAAGAGAAGTCAGTCTTTTACAGGGTGCTGTGCAAGGCATAATGAATTGATTTTGCACAAGATCAAAAAGGCAGAAAAACTTTATCTAGAAGGAAAGTAGTGTCATTGTGAAGTGGTGTTGGAGCTGTGCAAAATAAGAGAATGGTAGAGAGATTAAATTTCCATTAAAGTAGTTGTGGTAGAGAAGAAAACAGCATAGAAATTAGAGGGTATGACACGACGTATGACATTTACAAATCACGTGAACAGGAATTGTAAGGATATCAGGTTGTCTGCTGGGGAGCTTTTATGGGTGGAAAATATTGGCAGGTGGATAAGGAAGGCGCATTGCATTGTATGCCACTGTAAGAAACAGATTCAGATAGACACCCACATAGTGTGGGAATACCTAAATATCTGTATTCAGAATGTGAAGTAAGATGAGAGAATATGAGACCCAGTGGAGCAGAGAGCATGCTGAAAATAACTCCAACAGAGTAACACAGACAGTTAAGCTGTGATCAGCTAATGAACCTCATTCTGTCATCTTGAATTTGATTCCCACAGTTTGCATACTGTGTCTCAGGACGTGACCTAGTCAGGTAACTGCTTATGAGCCATGCCTATGACGTGCAATGGTGGTTAGTTGAGTTTTCTAGTTTTCAAATAGTAACTAAAATAATAAACAGTAATTTGTCTGTCATATGGTTCATGTTCTTCAGGAAGATATCATAGTGTCAGATCCTCATTGTGGTCATCTAGTAATCCCTGTCACTACTAAGTAGTAAGTCCCATTCTAGACTTTTAATAAAAAACTGCCTGGAGCATTTTTTTTGCATTATGAAGGGGAAAGAAGTATGTTTCAATGTTAGAAATTTGCATGTTGCATAAATAAGCATTGTAGGAAAGTAATATAATTTATATTTTCTACTGTACATCAGCGATTTCTGACTAATAGCCATGCTGATATTTGCATGATGAAGAATAGGCTCATAGTGTCTGTGATAGGCATACAAGCCAGTGATGCAGATATTAATTGATTCTGCAGTGGATTTCTGATAGTTCAGGACATTTGCTTTCTTTTTCCAGCCTTGATTTTGTTTGTGTATGTAGACATTTCATTTGAGTTACTCTTCGGTGTTGATAAATCATATCCCTTACTGTCTTATATTTCTTCCCCATTGTTGAATTGGCAGAGAGCCCTTTTGCCAAGATACAGGAATTGACAGAGGCTTTTATCAGTGTAAACCAGGCTTTAAACATTTTGGATGCTTCCAGATCCACATCCCTTTTATTATGTCAAGTATTTACATTCCAGTCCCACAGCGATGTGAATATTCGGTTGCATATGCTTCCAGGTGAGGTGTCAGATGTCCATCTTTTGACACATTTTATTTCTACTGATACCGCCTGTGCTTCCTCTAGATGTCATGTACACACACACCTATTTCCATCAGAGAAATTAATTTCATGGGATAACCCTCACCCTCTTCCTTTCAAGGAAAGCCATTACTTGGATGCTAATTTCTGCTTGCTCTTTCTGACCTCACGGTGCTTAGGGCTTGCTTCCTTACCTCAACATCACAACAGATGGACACTCTGCTTATGTGTCACAAAGCTACCTCTTTAACACTTGTTTATTTATGTTTGTTTACCAGGAAAGTCTGACTGGGCAGAAAACAATCTTTTTAAGCAGCGGCACAGGGAGAAAAGCTCCTCTGAGACTACAGATATAACATGAATCCATAATGAATGTCATTATACATGTACAAAAATTGTATAAACTTAAGACCTTGAATATTTACAAATAATAAACATAAACATAATCACGCAAGAGTTATAGTGAGGGACAGAAAAGTCAGGAATTGCTTATGTGAGGAGAGAGAGATTAAAATGAAAGATGAATTTGTTAGTAGGTTGTAGTACTTGTAGTTAGGGAGGTTTGTGACTGTATGGTATAGTACAGCAGAAGATTCAGTGGTGATTAGATGTTGCACTTGTATAAAAAAGTGGTAGTGGAATGGATAGTATTATATTTGTCTTATTTCCTGCTAGTGCTAGAGATGAACTGAGGAAAAGCTGAGTCTCAGAGAGATAAGAAATGATTCATGGATCAAAGTAGAAGATGAGTTACAAGATAAGGAAAGGTTTTTAGATTAAGCAATAGTGTTAAGATAGAGGCAATAAATGATGCAGGACAAAGGTTGTTAAATTACCAAGTAAAATTAGCCTTGTACGGAGATACTGAAGATGGTGTAGGGATATTTACAATAATGACCATGCCGATTAGTAGATTTTTACATGAGTTGAAAACATTTATGCCAGTTTAGTTACAGGTATCAGTCAGAAATGATATTCAAGTGGTGAGAGATTACCAAGGGGTTGAGCAAGAGCAAAGGCAACAATCTGATAAACATGTCTTAAGGTCAGTTTTTAAGGTGACGTTATTAGTTAACTTCCATGAGAGTGGGACAATATTTTAGTAACACAAGGTAAGTACAGGGCATCTACTGCTAATTTATTGGATGTGTGAATGTTAAGTAGTAGTTGGTTTTGTGATTGTAATCGTTTTGATTGTACATAATGCTGAATGATTCCTGTCAGGGTTGGGCATTTTTGTGGATTGTGTACTCTTTTGTAGGACAAAATTAGTTGAGATTAGGTGAGGTAATGAGGCAATTCAAGCTGGTTTGTTTTAGGTCAGTGCAGTGGTGTGACCTAGAAGCAGACTTGTAAACTATGGCACTTTGTTGTGGTGGTGTTCTAGTCTAGATGTAAATGCAGCCTGTAGATTTGTCGAAATTGGAAAGCCATATAGTAGGAATGGCAAGAGGAAGATGGATGCCAAGGGTTTTTGGAGCTGTCTGAGAGTTTGGTTCAATAAAGTGTCCCAGGTTTCTGTTGTGACTTTTTGATGGTCTAATGTGTATGCAAATTGAATATCACATTGTCATCTATAATGACTCCTGTTAGTTTTCTGTGCAAGACAGTTTCTATTGTATTGTTTAGGGAGGTAACAGTGAAGGCAGCCCTGTTCATCTTGTGTTTTTGGGAGGGAATTGGAGTAACTATGTTTTCTTTGGATTTAGTAGAAACTCAAGAGTTATTAATTTAGGATTCAGTGGAGGTAATAGTTTTCTGGGTTATATGGTAAAGATGGGAGGTTTTGGTAGAGCACATGAGGGTCATGTCATTCTTTCTCCTTTGTTTTTTGCATTATATTCAGAACCATTGGCACAAAAAATAAGGGACTTACAAATTCAAGAATACAATTGGTATGGTAGTCAAGAAAAGCTGACTCTGTTGGCAGATGATATTATTTTATATCTAACAAAACCAGAAAGAGACAGTGTTGTGGAACATTTTGAGACAGTTTCAAATCTTTTCGGGATACAAAATTAATGACGCTAAAACAAAGGCAATAGCGGTAAATTATGTATCCGCACTCAAATTGGTTCAGTAATATCCTTATTTATGGAGAGATGATAAAATGAAGTATTTAGGAGTATGGATTATAAATGATTCTGGTGTGACAGCTAAGGATGTATGGAAAGAGACTAAACAAAAGATAATTCAAAAACTCAGAAAATGTAAGCTTTGTTATATTGAAATGGATAATAAGATAAAAGCAGTCAAAATGTTTTTAGTCCCTTTAGTCTTATACACAGGTCAGGCATATTTTTATCAACCAGAGGGGAAGTTGTGGATAGTAATTAATAAAGAGCTGAAGGACTTCATCTGGAAGGGGAAGATGGCAGGAGCCAAGTGGTATAAACTGATTCTTCCAGTAGAACAGGGCGGGTTGGGATTACCCAATTTGAAGGGGTATTTTAGAGCTACACATTTAAGGCTTCTATACATAGCACAAGCAGAAAACTATAATTAAAAGTGGAAAGGGATGATTTTGAAACAGGAGGAAGCTCAAGAAATGAGAGACTGGGATTTTGGATGCAGGCCTTTAAGGCGAATAGCAATAATCATACAGAATATTATATCTGTAAAGTAGCAGAAAGTATTCCAAGATCTAAGCCAACATGAGAATAGAGAAAGGAGATTCTGTCATTAGGCATGACTACAATTAGGGATGTAGACAATAGGCAAGAGGGGGCAGGAATTTATTGTAGAAAACTGGCAAGGAACCAAGGTATTTGGAGCAAGTAACTAGGGAGGGAAAGATGATAGAATGGGAAGAGGCCAAGAATTTATTTGGACTGTAGGTTTGAGACTGCCTTCCCTGTCAAGGATTGCTATCAGAGTATAGGCAAAGAGAAAAAAATAGGGGGGTACTAAATGAAACACCAGCACTGGTAGAGCTTTTAGTAGAATCTAGAACAGAAGCTGCCATTAAAGGAATAATTAGTAGCGCATATAAAATATTGTGTGGTAACTATAAGAATCAATCCCAGGAGGTTAGAAAGGATTGGGAAGAGACCTTGTTAAAGCAATTCATAAAGAACTAATGGGAGGATATATGTATGATTCCCAAATATGCAAAAAAATGTAGAAGATTTAGGATTTTTGTTTGGAAATGTTTACATATATATTTTATACCCCAAGTAGACTCCAGAGAAGTTTTCCTCAGGTAGACAGTAAATATTAGAGGTATGATGGGGACGAAAGAGGTAATTGAGAACATATTTTCTGGGAATGCAGTGAGTTAGCAGAGTTTAAGGATTCTCTGTGGGATGCCCTGTCAGAGATACTGGGTGGGCAGATTGGTGTGATGAGGGAGATCATTTTTCTGAGCTATGATACAGAATTGGAATTGCCTAGACATGGTAAGGCCTTGCTTTCTCTAATTATGGTGGCTTCCAAAAAAGCAATTACTAGAAAATGGAAATCAAACTCTAAACCAACTATATTGGCAGTAGTGAATATAACAATAAAGATAAATCAACTGGAATTGCGATCTTTAGAAAACGGTAGGAGCAAACTACACAGGAAAACATGGGGAATTGTGGTAACAATACATACAGTGGAGGAATGAGGTTTAAAAGAAGGCAGGACTTAAATGAACTAGTAATGTTTGAAAACGATTGGGTAGATTATAAGTGATGTATAATGTTTGGAACTGAGAGTGTGTCTGTGTGGTTTGTGATGTAAAGTGCTTGTAGCTAGGATTGTGTCAGTGTAGTTTGTTTCCATTTATATAAATGCATGATTGCTTATATCATAAGTGATGGTTTAGTAAAGATACTTCTTGTTTAAAAAAAAGGAGGTCAGGAACTGAATAATTTATAGATTCATAGGTAGGTACTAGGCTATCGGCCCTAGGGCCTATACAAGCCCAGCCAAAAAAGTACCCTAGCTTTTGCCACCCAAGAAAATTATTTTCCTGTGCCACTGTCGAGCAGAGCCACAGAAGTGATCCCTGGGGTGATTTTCCTATTTCCCATCTAATCATCAAGATTTTTCTTGAAGAGTACTAATGAGGAGCTTTGTTTGATATAGATATGTAGTTTATTCCAGGGTATGGGAAGTCTCTGGGGCAGGAATCTATCCCTCCAGCATGTTCTGTTTATTGTGGTGACAAGGTTTAAGTCCCTAGAGCATGTAGCTTGGAGGGATTGGGACTTCTTTAAGTGGAGCATGTCCAGTAGCTCTGGGTTTGACATAGCTTTGTATGTTAGGCAGAGATCACCTCTGAGTAGGCGATATGTGACGGAGTAAAGCTGGAGTTTTTTTAGACGGTCTGCATAGGGCATCTGTTTGAGGCCAGTAATCCTCTTTGTGAGGTATTTCTGCAGCCTTCACAATGCTACGCAGGGATGGCGTGCAAGGACAACAACCGTCAAAAATCCACCAACGACCAGCAAAAGAAGATAGCGAACACTTGGTATTAACAACCTTTTATTCGTGCTTTGAGTCCAGCACCAAATCCAGACCGGTTTCGACAATGAAGCCTTTATCAATGGATACACAATTTTATCATATGAAAGAAACAACCTATATATATATATATATATATATATATATATATAAATATATATATATATATATATATAGTGCTTCAAATTATCTTGAAACAGTAATCTAGCTCCACCTAATGGATGGAGTATCCAAAAACATGTATCCCCTTGGTAAGCAAAACCTTCCCTCAGGAGAGTATACTATTGTAAAAATAATACCAGATGATATAAAAATACTTTTCTACATATAGTTCTGATAATTAAAGACATATGATAAATATTTTTATAAACAGACCTCTGTGTACATTTCTATATGAATAAAATCATGGTTACACTACACCTGATGTATATTTTATGATGAATATGCACTATTTTTAACCCCCATCTGTCATCATCGTTTATTTGTATAAATCATATCTGTAACTGATATATCAATAATAATAATCATCACTACCCACTGTTAATAAGATCTTAGAATATCGAGTATGTTCACCTAGCAAATGATGTCAATATAATATAAAGTTGTCATAATAATCCCAGCATCATAACAAACATAGACTTCCAGACTAAATACTATATATATATATATATATATATATATATATATATATATATATATATATATATATATATATATATATATATATACATACACACACAAGTATGTGTGTGTGTATAGACATACACATACAATATCCAACACACATAAAAATGTAAAGAATCCAGAATAAAGAATAGATCCTAGATCCCATAACTGATACCTAAATACAGTTGACCTGACCTGAATACATATCTTCATACAGGTTAATAACCATTATATATAAAATTGTAGCCATTAGTGGAATCCCCTTGCACCGTGTAACATTCACAGATGATCATTCAGACCTGGTGGGAATAAACAACCCAGGTTGGTAATCCAATATTGTTCCTTATAATTTAAAATGGAGTGCCAACCCTGTGGATTGTTTCTATCCCCCTGAATTTTATCGATGACCATGAACATGAAGTGAGCTGTTGGATGTTGTATTGTGTGTCTATATAAAGCATTGGTTTCTTTTTTATTCTTAATCTCACTTCTGTGTTCGGTCATACGTATTCTCAGAGATCTGGATGTTTGACCCACATAAAAGGCTTTACATTGGCAGGTGGCTAAATAAATAATCCATGTAGTACTACAATTGCCAAAGACCCTCGTTTGGTAAACACGGCTCGTGTTAGCACTAGTAAATTCTTTTAACGTACTAACTTGCGGGCAAGAGCAACAATGACCCCATGGGAATGTACCAATAAGTTTGTCCCCTATAATAGTGGGCTGTTGATATATTGCTCCACCCCCTTCTCTTCGTTTGTAATGTGAGAATAAGCCTCCCAGGTTCTTTCCTCTCCTGAATGACATCTGACATTGAGGGCCTAAGACTGTTCTTAAAGTTTCATTAGCCAAAAGAATGTTCCAACTGGAATTCAATATATCTCTGATTTCTTGTTGATTCCTGCCATATGTGGTGACAAATCTCAAGATGGATTCTTGGTTGCCAGGACCTGGTTTCTTATATTGTAATAAGGACCTTCTATCCTTGATACTGCACCATGAACTTGCTTGATGTATATCTATGTCTCTATATCCCCTGTCTTGAAATCGATGATATAAATCCTGGCTAGCATAGTGATACTCCTCATCTGATGAACATATGCGTCTAATACGCATGAACTGAGATTTAGGGATGTTGCGGATGGTGTGGTTCGGATGCATACTAGAGGCATGTAATAATGTGTTATATTGTGGGTATTTCCTAAATGTTTTAGTACTTAAGGTGTCATCTTCATTACGATAAACAGTAACATCCAAAAAATCTATAGTATTGATGTTACTTGTACTCGTAAATTGAATACCCCAAATATTACCATTAAGGTAATCAACAAATTCTTGCAAGTATATTTCATCCACTTTCCACACCATCCAGCAATCATCCAAGTATCGGCGCCAGATATCAATTTCAACCAGGTATACATTATGTGATACATCATAAATCATACATTCTTCAAGGTATGCCATAAACAAGTCTGCATAAATGGGTGCAAACGAAGCTCCCATTGCTGTACCTTGTAACTGCCAAAAACATTCCTCATGAAAATAAAAAACATTTTTATTGAGTACATGTTCTGCCATACAGACGAGTAAGGTATTGAAACCTGGTTCATACAAATTAGTTCTCTCAAGCCAATATTGTAAAGATTGTAATCCTGCCCAGTGTGGAATACTCGTATATAAGGATTTAACATCCAATGTACACAATAACCACCCCGGTTCTAGCTGTGTATCCTGAATAATTTGTAGGAAGTGCATTGTGTCTTGTAGACGAGCCCTAACTGATGTCAAAAGGGGTTTGAGATACTGTGTTAAAAATGCAGATAGGGGTTCTGTCAAAGACCCGATCCCTGATACAATAGGTCTACCTGGGGGTTTAGTAATAGACTTGTGAATTTTAGGAAGAAGGTATATGATTTGTTTTTGTGGATCCTTTACAGTAAGATGTTTAACTGTATTTGTACTTATAATACCCTCTTCCTCTGCTAGTCTCAAAAAGGAATCTATTTCTTTCTTAAACAGTCAGATTTAAAGACTTTGGTCAGAGAACACCAGGAACACCAGGAACAAAATTTAAGAAAAGGCCTAGGTCTATTCTTAAATCTTCTGATAAAACCTTAATTAGTACCTCAGGTGATGACTCATCATGCACAGATAATGATAGTAATAACTATCGAGAATCACCTAGAAGTAAAAAAAACTAATGCTAAGTGCCCTTTAGACATCGAAATCAGCGACGAGGGGGTCGCAAGCATAGATACAGGCACAAGAAGCAATCTTATGATACAAACAATGTTGAAGTGACCGGATCTGGGTTTAATAATGTTTTGAACCTCTCTGATGTACAATTGACAGATGTACAAACCATATTACTTAATAAAGGACTTGGTTTTATTCCCAGTTTCTTTATTAATGAACATAGTATTGTTAATGATGTTCTGTCCTTTTGTCGTAACTTGAACTTGAAATTATTTTTTTCAGATAATATCTCTCAAAGAAAACAAGATTTCAAGTTTCTGAAATCGGAATTTCAACCGCCTATGAACAAACATGTCTCAATATTCCAACAATCCGTTCTTAGGGATTTACATTTTAATCATCATGAATCATACATTCTGCGCCAAAACATTTCTCCCATGGAAAAGGTAGCTTTGGAAGAACTTAGGCAGAATCGTAATATTGTTATTCTGCCAGCAGACAAGGGAGGTGCTGTTGTGGTCATGAATATAGGAGACTATCTTAATGAAGGGAAAAGACAACTAGCAGACACTAAATGTTACATGCAAATGCATATTGATCCAACTGGGGTGTTTAAGAAAGAAATAGATTCCTTTTTGAGACTAGCAGAGGAAGAGGGTATTATAAGTACAAATACAGTTAAACATCTTACTGTAAAGGATCCACAAAAACAAATCCTATACCTTCTTCCTAAAACTCACAAGTCTATTACTAAACCCCCAGGTAGACCTATTGTGTCAGGGATCGGGTCTTTGACAGAACCCCTATCTGCATTTTTAACACAGTATCTCAAATCCCTTTTGACATCAGTTAGGGCTCGTCTACAAGACACAACGCACTTCCTACAAATTATTCAGGATACACAGCTAGAACCGGGGTGGTTATTGTGTACATTGGATGTTAAATCCTTATATTCGAGTATTCCACACTGGGCAGGATTACAATCTTTACAATATTGGCTTGAGAGAACTAATTTGTATCAACCAGGTTTCAATACCTTACTCGTCTGTGTGGCAGAACATGTACTCAATAAAAATGTTTTTTATTTTCATGAGGAATGTTTTTGGCAGTTACAAGGTACAGCAATCGGAGCTTCGTTTGCACCCATTTATGCAGACTTGTTTATGGCATACCTTGAAGAATGTATGATTTATGATGTATCACATAATGTATACCTGGTTGAAATTGATATCTGGCGCCGATACTTGGATGATTGCTGGATGGTGTGGAAAGCGGATGAAATATACTTGCAAGAATTTGTTGATTACCTTAATGGTAAAATTTGGGGTATTCAATTTACGAATACAAGTAACATCAATACTATAGATTTTTTGGATGTTACTGTTTACCGTAATGAAGATGACACTTTAAGTACTAAAACGTTTAGGAAATACCCACAATATAACACATTATTACATGCCTCTAGTATGCATCCAAACCTCACCATCCGCAACGTCCCTAAATCTCAGTTCATGCGTATTAGACGCATATGTTCATCAGATGAGGAGTATCACTATGCTAGCCAGGATTTATATCATCGATTTCAAGACAGGGGATATAGAGACATAGATATACATCAAGCAAGTTCATGGTGCAGTATCAAGGATAAAAGGTCCTTATTACAATATAAGAAACCAGGTCCTGGCAACCAAGAATCCATCTTGAGATTTGTCACCACATATGGCAGGAATCAACAAGAAATCAGAGATATATTGAATTCCAATTGGAACATTCTTTTGGCTAATGAAACTTTAAGAACAGTCTTAGGCCCTCAATGCCAGATGTCATTCAGGAGAAGAAAGAACCTGGGAGGCTTATTCTCACATTACAAATGAAGAGAAGGGGGCGGAGCAATATATCAACAGACCACTATTATAGGGGACAAACTTATTGGTACATTCCCATGTGGTCATTGTTGCTCTTGCCCGCAAGTAAGTACGTTAAAAGAATTTACTAGTGCTAACACGAGCCGTGTTTACCAAACAAGGGTCTTTGGCAATTGTAGTACTACATAGATTATTTATTTAGCCACCTACCAATGTAAAGCCTTTTATGTGGGTCAAACATCCAGATCTCTGAGAATACGTATGACCGAACATAGAAGTGAGATTAAGAATAAAAAAGAAACCAATGCTTTATATAGACACACAATATAACATCCAACAGCTCACTTCATGTTCATGGTCATCGATAAAATTCAGGGGGATAGAAACAATCCACAGGTTTGGCACTCCATTTTAAATTATAAGGAACAATATTGGATTACCAACCTGGGTTGTTTATTCCCACCAGGTCTGAATGATCATCTGTGAATGTTACACGGTGCAAGGGGATTCCACTAATGGCTACAATTTTATATATAATGGTTATTAACCTGTATGTAGATATGTATTCAGGTCAGGTCAGCTGTATTTAGGTATCAGTTATGGGATCTAGGATCTATTCTTTATTCTGGATCCTTTACATTTTTATATGTGTTGGATATTGTATGTGTATGTCTATATACACACACATACTTGTGTGTGCATGTATATATATAAATATATATATATATATATATATATATATATATATATATATATATATATATATATAGTATTTAGTCTGGAAGTCTATGTTTGTTATGATGCTGGGATTATTATGACAACTTTATATTATATTGACATCATTTGCTAGGTGAACATACTCGATATTCTAAGATCTTATTAACAGTGGGTAGTGATGATTATTATTATTGATATATCAGTTACAGATATGATTTATACAAATAAACGATGATGACAGATGGGGGTTAAAAATAGTGCATATTCATCATAAAATATACATCAGGTGTAGTGTAACCATGATTTTATTCATATAGAAATGTACACAGAGGTCTGTTTATAAAAATATTTATCATATGTCTTTAATTATCAGAACTATATGTAGAAAAGTATTTTTATATCATCTGGTATTATTTTTACAATAGTATACTCTCCTGAGGGAAGGTTTTGCTTACCAAGGGGATACATGTTTTTGGATACTCCATCCATTAGGTGGAGCTAGATTACTGTTTCAAGATAATTTTTAGCACTATATATATATAGGTCGTTTCTTTCATATGATAAAATTGTGTATCCATTGATAAAGGCTTCATAGCCGAAACCGGTCTGGATTTGGTGCTAGATTTGGTGCTGGACTCAAAGCAGGAATAAAAGGTTGTTAATACCAAGTGTTCGCTATCTTCTTTTGCTGGTCGTTGGTGGATTTCTGCAGCCTTTCCAGTTGTTGTAGATGTCTTGTGAGGTACATACCAAAAGGGGCGTTGTACTCTATAATAGGTCTAATGAGTGATGAGTAGAGGGGAACAATGACCTCTTTTTTTCTGGATGAGAAACCTTTTGTGATGAGGTGTGCCATGTAGAAGGATTTCCTGACTACTGTGGTGATGTGATTATTAAAGGAGAGACTACTGCCCACCTGTGTCCCAAGGTCTCTTATCACACTTTTGGTGTTAAGTATACTACCGCCTATGTTGTAGTTCATGGGTACAGAGTTTTTACCAAAGAGGATGACAATGCACTTTTTGGCATTGAGCTTGAGGCCATGGCTTTGACACCAGGCATCTGTCTGAGTGAGGCCCTTTTGTAGGATATCCACATCGTTAGGAGTTTCGATTATGGCTCCTAGTTTGCAGTCATCTGCGAATTTCGTTAGCCAAAGACCTTTTGTGTTAGCCTGTACTTCAGAGAAGTAGATACCAAACAGGAGAGGACCCAGGACTGAACCCTGTGGTACTCCACTTGTCACTGGTCTGAAGTCGGATTTGGAGTCTGCTACTTTCACAGTGTGGGTTCTGTCAGTGAGCCAGTTGGCAACCCATCTTGTGACATAGGGATTTATACCTAGTTTAGTGAGTTTATCTATAATTCCAGAGTGGGTGATGGTGTCAAAAGCCTTGGCAAGATCTAGATAGACTGTGTGAACCACCTTACCCTCGTCTACAGCTTTGGTGACTGCTTCAAAGAAGTCTGTCAGGTTTAGGAGACATGATCTGCCTTTTACAAACCCGAACTGGATGGGGTCCAGAGTTTGGAGATTACCACTCTCTTTGTTTATAAGTTCCATGATGATATATTCTATGGCCTTGCAGACCAGGATCGTCAGGCTAATGGGGTGGTAGTTCCTGGGGTCCGTTGTGGCTCCCCCTTTGTGGAGTGGGATAACCGCCACTGTGCGCCATTCAGTGGGCACAAAGCCTGAGGTGAGGCTATGATTGAACATGGTACTTAGATGGGGTGCCAGTTTGTTCTGTAGATCGTGTAGAACGCAGCCTGGGATGTTGTCTGGTCCCATGGATGCTGTGTTCTTGGCTTTGGAGAGTGTGTTTTTTACCTGTGCAGCCGTGATTATAGGAACTTTGCATTTTTACGGTATAGAGATGGGCTCTTTAGGGGGTGAGAGGGGGGTAATGTTAGCACTGAACCTGTCTGCCAGGATGTTGGCAATATCAGTTGGGTCTGTATATTTAGTGCCATTGTGCTGTAACTCAGAGCAGATCTGAGTGTTGCTATTGAGATTCTTGACATAGCTATAGAATACTGTGTGGTTGTCTTTAGAATCGGTGGCGATTTTGTTTTCATAAGTAGCAGAGGATTTTATCAAGGATCGCAGCTTCTTACTGAGGCTGACCAGGGAGCTCCTCCACTCATGGGATTTTACTCTCTTTTGCAACAGTTTCTTTCTTCTGTTGTACAGTTTGTTTATGGTAGGGGGACCACCAGATTGGCTTCCTTTTTTTGGAGGATAGCGTCTTGGTTATGTTTGGGATAGCACAATCCATGCACTCGTGTAAGTGCTTATAAAGTGCAATTGTGTAGGATTCAGTAGTCATAACTGTATTGTCCATCTGCATGGGTGTCATGAAGTTCACCACTTCTGTCTTAAGAAGCATGAAGTTGGCTTTGGAGAAATTTTTTACCCTGGTTTCCTTAATGGGGGGTGGGGGCAGGATGTGGATATCTAGGGTAATTAGTTTATGGTTGGATCTGACCAATGAGGCATTGACTTTAGGTGTGGAACACCGGTCACTCATGTTGGTAATGACTCGATCTAGGATATTGTTGTCCCTGGTGGGGGTGTGGATAAGTTGATCCAGGGCATTGGAGTTTATGAATTCCAGAAAGCGTTGAGTGAAGGAGTTGGTACATGAGTAGTTTTCCCAGTTAATGGTGGGGTAGTTGAAATAGCCCATTATTAGGGTGTTTGGTTGAACCCTAATATTTTCCAGTACATCAAGAAAAGAGGAGTGGGAATCCTGGAGCATGGTGGGGGATCTGTAGCAAGCTACAATTTGGATTGCAGTTTTTCCCAGAGTTAGTTGCACTTGGATAACCTCGGCTGCATTATGCTGAGCAACTAGCCTGGAGGTGTGGATATCCTTAATGAATATGGACACACCTCTGCCTTTGTTGTTCCGGTCCAGGTTACATGGCCGAAAAGTGTGGTATGAGTTATAGCCTGGTAGTGCAGGGTTGCTCTCTGGAGCCTTGAACCAGGTCTCAGTCACTGCACAGATATCGATGTTCTCCATTTTAAGGAGTGCCTCGAGTGAGTGCATTTTGAGATCTAGACTTCTAGCATTGAGTAGCATCACCCTCAGTTTTTGCTTGCCTGTTCCTGTTACGGTGGTGCATTTGTCATTTGAACCTTGCCTAAAAAAGGCACTATAGGGGTGGCAAGAACCTTAGCCAGTATCCAGAATCCCAGGGGTGATAGGTGCAGGCCATCTCTGGCAAAGCATCATGGTCTGTCGACCATGTCATCCCAGTCAGACAGATACCGGATCCCTTTAAAAATGACACCAGAAGCTTAGCAAATTGTTGAAGTCAATCATTTTGTCCTTGTGCTGCGGTATCATTCTGGGTGATGGCAGAATGCTACTCAGAGCTAGGGTCATACCTGCCTGGGCTACAGGATCAGAGAACTCTTGCATGTCTCTTTTCATGTAGTCCAGAGAGGTACATCTCAGGTCGTTCACACCAACATGGGCAATGACAGAGTCATATTTGTACTTGTTGTGGAGTGACCTGAGTGCGTGGGTTATGTAGCAGATCCTGGCACCCGACAGGCAGCTGACAGTAACCTTCTCCTTGTTTAGCCTGGTGAGTGGGACATCAGTGTGTCTGACTAGAGTCACCTATGACTAGTGTGTTGGGTACGTTGTTTTGCCTTATTGGCTGTGGTTGAGTGGCACACTGAGTCTGTGGGCTATGTGTCATTTGGGTTGTGTTGGGAGGTGGAGGTTGCTTGCATTTCTGCTTTGGAGGTCTCTGTTGCTTGAGCAGATTATTATTGAGAGCCTCCGCAAATGTTTTTGTGTTTCTATGTGTGGGTTTTGGTGGTGTAGATTTAGTGAGACTATGTGATGAGTGCGGTGTGGTGCAAGTGTTTACCTTCCCCTCTTGACTGTCAAGTTCAGTCTTGGTTGGAGAGAGCTTTACCTCCAGTTTGGATAGATAAGTGCATCACTCACAGGTTGTAGTGTTGGGTGGTAGGAGGAGAGGGTTGTCTGTGTACATGAGGCAATTTCTACATTGCCCCAAGATTCCCAGATTCATCAGATAGACAGGAGAGAACACTGGGAGCTGACCCTTGGACATGCCTAAATAAAAAACTATTTTCCTCTAGATAAGTGAGGAAAGTGAGTACAAGAGCTATTTTTCTTATTCTAATTATTCTTTCTAATTATGTAATGTTGATTAGGTTATATGATGTATAGCAATATATTTGAAGCATAATGTTTGTTAATTTTAACTTAATACAATTTGATTACTTTTATATAAACGTAAATGTCCCTCTGTCTCAAGTGGTAATTCAATAAAGGTGTTTATTAAAAAAAAGAAAAAAAAAACATCCACACAAATTCCTTAACAGGCAGACAGTGATGATCACTGAATTAATGTCTTGTAGATATTTGGCAGATTAGTTGTATGTTTCCAGTCTGGCAAACATATGTTGTCCAATAATGTATGTAATACAAAACATGAATCTGGGCAGTAGCGGGAGTAGGACAACCTTAACTCTGGATTCAGGGGATACATAGCATTTTACCCTGTTTAGTCTTCCTAGCTGTTGATTTCTTTTGTTAATGTCTCTGTAAATTTGGAATCAAATATAATATCTCGATTGTGGTGGACACTTGGGTGTTTAATGGTACCTATAACCTCTAGAAATGTTCTGTCTCTGGACTGAACAGACAATAGTTAACTTCTAGCTAGATGCTCAAGAACAGAAACCGTGGCCAGGAGATGCCTTCCTACATTAATGATTTTTAAGCTTTTATTGGGAAAATTTGAGCACTCAGTTTTGATAACATCTGATTTTTTTGTTACTTTTGATGGGAAACAATTATATTCTGATATTGCAGAGAGAAAGGCCTGGAAATGATAAGGGAGCCATCAGCAAGAAGCAGACAGTTTACTAACACAGAGGTAGTGATGATGCATACACTTCTGGAACTGATTTTAGCTAACAGTTTATTTGGCACTTTTATCAAATGGATGGTGCAGCAATGGGGCTAACGGGAACCCCCAGTTTTGCTAATTTGGTCAAATCAGAATGGGACAGGGAATGTACTTGGTACTTATTATATAGAAAATATATTTTCATTTTACTTCATCTTTACTGTCATTTTGATCTGTTTTTGATATACTTGGCTAAGTTTGCACATACGTGTGCGCATGTATGTATATGTAGGTTTACCACCTGTCCCACTTTGCGAGGGACAGTCCCTCCTTGGGCAGTTGTGTCCTGACAAAAAATTTTAAAAATTTCAAATGTCCTAAGATTTTAGGACAAAATGATTTCCTATATTTTATGTAATAGTTGCATAATACAGTTATTCTGTATCTAAAATACCTAAATGGTATAAGAAACAGAATAAGCAACTAAAATGCTACAACAGTAAGCTTTTATTTAGGCAAAATAGTTAAGTTCTATCCTTTGTACTGACCGTGGGTATGTGTCGGCCTGTAAAATCTAATGTTTGTCCTGAAAATTTCCCGCTTTGGCCATTTGAAAAGGTGGCAATCCTATCTATATGTTTACATACACACAGATGTGTGTATGTATGTATATACTTATAGTTATAGATAGCTATAGCTACACATGTTGTCTTTACCTGGTTTAGTGTTGCTATAATGTTTGGATGATTTGCTGTCCTCCACAAACTTTGAAAAGTCCAATATAAAAGTAGAAATGTTACTGAACTGCTTTTACTTTGAGGTATGGCCTAAATGTTTTTTATTGGTTTTCAACTTAGTGTCTTTGATTTGTCTTTTAGTAGTTAGGATTTGGGAATGAGAGTAGTGCTGCAGTTAGCATTGCTGCATCACCTTGCTTTGTTCTTTAGTTCTTAATTTGGCTACCATCTCTCTGGTCTTCTTGTCTTCTCTGGGTCTTAGCAGGTTTCTGCATGCTGGTGTGGTTTTATCCCAAATCCCAGAAATGTGCTATAGGTGTGTGTGTGTGTGTGTGTGTGTGTGTGTGTGTGTGTGTGTGTGTGTGTGTGTGTGTGTGTGTATGTGTGTGTGTGTCAGAGATTTATTTCTCCACCTTGTGCCCATTGGGTACCATAATACGGTTTGGCTTCTTTGTGACTGAATTAGATTATGCAGACGGTATTAAGGGAATGAGCAAATGAAGGAATCCATGATTAGGAGTCAGCATAATACTGGGGAAGGTATGCTAAACTGTTTAAAAAGTTTTCAGCAGTTCTTAGGTAGCTACTTGGCATGCAGTCCAGGAGACCATATAGGAGCCTAGTGCATTTTCCCATTTAACACAGAGCCCCAGAACTATATTTAGTTAAGTGACTTGCTCACTGTCCTACAGTAAGCAAAGTGAAGCTAAGGGGATGTAACCCTGTATGACAGAGCAAAACTTGTTAACAACTCATAGCCTTAATCCTCTTTGCTAACTGCCCTACTCTTAGACTTGCAGTATAATTTCATACACTGCGAGTTTTGTGCCACAGTACCATATATAGTTTTATCTCAGCTCATGTTTATATGCAGGTTGTGTGGTGTGGGGAAGAAGACTCAAGACTACTCTGTGTCTCATACTACCACTATATATAGGAATGGATACTATGAACTATAACATATTATGGTTACAAATAACCCAGATATTGCATTACATCTCACAGAGCTGTTTGAAATAAGTAAAATAAAAAGGTTGTCACACTCTGGGAAAGAGAATAAAAAAATAATGAGGAGACATAAAGGGAATACTAAAATTATGAACTCAGAAAGTGAGTTTTAAAATTAATGTAGGGGACCATGTCATGCTCACACCTCTTTAAACTATTTTTTTTCTTTCAGAGACCATAGTTTTTAGTTAAGCATTTTATTACTGCTTGTTTTAATACTTAATCTTTTGCTTCTGTGTTTGTTTACAGTCCTTGTTAGCACATCCTAATTTGGTACTTTTTCATTCACCAAAACAGTATAAAACTGCTGTATAACATGGATGAAAACTTTCACATCACTTGTTGCTAGTACAGAGTATATAACTAGATGTAACATGTAAGCAGTAGCATTTTCTGCTTTCTAAATTAGAGTAAGAATGTTGAATGGTGATTGAACAACAGGTTTGCTGTGTCTGATGATGATACACACTTTATTTATTGACATTTGTTAACCGGGTTGGTCCAACTGGAAAGGTCAAGGAAAAAGCAGGATATGAGTTTGATGTTATTTAGGGCTTCAGCAATGGTATGGGTAAAGGACAGGAGGGCAGTGGTTGTGCTGTGGTTGGGAGGGAAGCCATGCTGGGTGGAAGTGAGAAGATTATGCTGGAGGATGTGGTTAAGAAGCTGAGAGTGAATGCATTTTTCAAGTATCTTTGATAGGGGGGCTAAAATGGCAATGAGTCGGTAGTTGCCAGGGTCAGTGGAGTTCCCACCTTTGTGCAGAGGAATAGTGAAGAAGGATTTCCACAGGGTAGGCACTGTGGATTCTTCAATAGATCTATTGATTAGTATGGATATAGGATAGGCAATAGATTCAGCAGCAAGTTTGATGAAGGTAGGAGGTAGATTGTCAGTAGAGGGAGAGCAGGGTTTGAGCTTAAGGAGAAGATATTTGATGTAAGAAATAAGAACAGGGTGAAAGGAGAACATAGTTTGGTTTGTAGGGTTGGGAGGGGTAGGTTTGACAGTAGTGCTAGCATTAGAAGGTATGGGTTTTTGGATGGTGTCAATGAAGTGATTATTGAGGAGGGTAGCAGTTTCCTGTGGGGATGTTTGGGTAAGGGGGGAGGGGTTTGCGGGACAGCCTGGAGAAAGGATGTTGTTTTGAGTAGACCAAAACCTTTGAGGGTTGGTTCTGCTATTGAGTTGGGCAGTGTTATAGTAGGACTTTTTGTCATTTGTAGTTTGTTTTTAGCAAAGTTCCTAAGTTGTATATATTTCAGTAGAAGGGGTAGTTGTTTGGTTTTGGTCCAGGCTTTCCAGACTCTGTTTCTTTCTTGCATAAAGGACCTAGTTTCCTTGAAGAGCCATGGGGCATGATTCGATTTTATTCTGACTTTCCTAGAGGGAGCAAGGGAGTCTAATGTATTCAGGAAGATGCTGTTGAATGTACTTACAGCATCATTAAGAGGGATTTGTGTAAGGGACAGACCAGTCTATACTGGAAAGAATGGAGCTGCATTGGGAGATGTTAAAGTTGGATAGTTTGCGACAGTCTCTGAAGAGATGGCATTTGTGAATTTGAGAGGTGAATCTTAAGACAGATGTAGGGAGATGGGCACTAAAGGAATCTGGAAGAGTGGTGGGGTTGTGGTAGTGGTGGGGGGAGTTGGTGAAGACCCAGTCAGTTGTGGAGCTGGATAATGAGTTTTTGTGGAAGCGAGTGGGTGATGAGATTAGTTGGTGGAAACCATGTAGAGTGATACTAAGTTCCGGAAAGTCAGTAGTAATTTTGGACCAGTCTTTGTTGACATCTCCTAAGATAAGGGTTTCGTAGGGTATAGTGTCAGAAAACCAGGACAGAATGTTCTCAAGGATCAGTAGATTATTTCCTGGAGGGAGATAGATGGAGATGATAGCAAATTTCTATTAGGATTAAGGTGGCAGTTTAAGATGATAAGTTCAGCTGGGTGGAAGTCAGGAAGAGGAGAGGGGAATGGTGAGAGGTTTAGGGTATTTGAGTAGAGGATGGCTACACCACCCCCCATTTTTGGGAGTCTGTCAGAGCAAAAAGATATTATAGCCAGGAGGGAGAATTTCATTATTTGAAATATCTGGTTTGAGCAAAGTTTCAAATAGGCAAAGAATGTGAGGAGTGGAATGAGCTATCCAGGTATGTAGCTCAGTGATTTTATTTGTTAGGCTTTGAATGTTTAATGAGAATATCTTTAAATGTTTAGATAGGGATGAATTTAATGCCTGATGGTGGGAATGGTGAGATGTGTGTAGTGAAGGGAGGGTTGAGATGGATTTGAGGGGTGTAAAGATGTGGAGAGGGGGAGAGGGGCCTGGGTTGGGTTGGATTGGATGTCGCCAGAGCAGAGTAGATTTCGAGTAAGAAGGGAGAGAGTAGTGATGGGTATGTGTGATTTAGGTAGCTTTGGTTTAGACTTGTGGATAGGTCTGTGGATTTGAAGTATGTAGAGTTTATGGAGACATATGGTGGAGAAATTGAATAGAGTTGGGGAGATAATAAGTGAGGAAATTATTTGAGAGGTTTTATTTATGTGTGTGGTAGAAGAGCATGTAAGTGGGTTGGGAGGATTATGAACTGTATCTGATGATGGCACACACTTTTGGTATACACAGAGGATTATGAACTGTATCTGATGATGGCACACACTTATGGTATACACAGAGGATTATGAACTGTATCTGATGATGGCACACACTTATGGTATACACAGAACATTAGGAATAGGTTTCTGATCACAACCCAGTTATTGTCTGTTTGAGGAGCATATGCCAAGAAATTCCCCTCAAGAGCAAACTTGAGAGGTGAATCTTGAGATCTGTTTAAAGAACAGATAACTCATGAGTTATGATCGGATTCAAATTCATATTTAATTAACTGCGCATTGTCTTTGTAGTAACTCTTTATAATATGTGGAACTGTAGCTACTCTGATGTACCGTGGGTTAGGGAATAAGAAATAGATTAGAAGCACAAAGTGTTCTGCAGCTTTTAAACTTGAAAGACACTTAGCACTTCCACACAAGCAATGACCAGAAGTGAAGTGTACTTCTAATCAAGCAACAGTTTTAAACTTTGTTAGACACCACTCTGACACACTTTTTTATAATTTTTTAATGTGACAGTGCAAAGTGTATTACAGCTTTTAAAGCTTTTTTTTTTTTTTTTTTGTGGTGGCTGTTGTGAGACTAGACCTTGACAATGCAGTGAGGTGCTTACTGAACTCTGTAGTGCGTGAAGCACAGTGACTATGCCCAAAGTCAGAAAAAAGATAAACCTATACCGAGCTTCTGTAGCACCGAGACCCAACTATAACAGTGCTATCAGAAGTTTGTAACACTTGTTACACCATCCCTAAGTGCTCTTAAGGTGCGGTATCAGTGAAGGGACATACCTTCACTCTCAACTGTCCTGAATGTCTTTCCTCATATATCCACAGAAGTTTACAGATGTCAGTGTATAAGTAACTTATTTAAATTAGGGCAATATTTAAAACTGTTCCTGACTTTTTCCTGCAATTGGATTAACTTGCTGTCTTGCGACAGCAATTGCAACACTTTGGCTTTTTTTTTTGTTTGTTTTTTTGGTTACTGATAGTACATGTAGTAGATAAAACACAATGCACTATAAAAAGTTAGGGTCTCAACAACCTTAACCATTTGTTATGTGCTCTTGTCATGGATGCCAAGATTCACATATCGAGCTTCGCTATCAAGGTGATTATTTTGGCATCCATGTCTGGAACACATAATAACCTGGTTACAATCAGAGAAGTGATCATAACCCTGTATGCTAATTGCCTTTCTTGAATCAGAAGCATGTGTAACTAAATTGTCTTCTTCCCGATTTCAGTGTGTAATCACTGGGATTCAGCTGCTACAGGTTCACTGTGGCAGAAAAATGGACACAGCCACTGCAATATTTTGGAGTCCTGTTTGCTGTGCTCGAAAAGCTAAAAAAAATAAAATAAAGTTTGGATATGTGAAATTGTGACACAGTCATTAAGCATACTGTGGCTTCCCATTGACACAGGCATGTTACCCAGTGGCAGAACAGTATGTTTCAGATTTACGAAGTAAAGTTTAAGCTAAAAATAACCATGTCTACTAACTTTTAACACATAATACAGTGACCAAACTTGTTCATGCTATGCCATATACAAGGTAAATCTACCAACTCATATGATCTTCATAATTATACAGCATATGTATGCACTCATGTAAATTTTGAGTAATTTTGTTGTGATGTGTTTGATGTTTTGCACTCTTGTATTTTAATGTAATGCTTAAACTAACAATTTTTCTAAAATATTAATAGCCTACAAATTTTACTGACTTTAAACATGTAGGATACAAGTTTTCTTCACAAAATAGCTGTTAATCTGAGAACATGTTTTCCATTATCCAACTTTCTTAATTTTATTTTAAATACTCCCAGTATTTCTTTTCAGAAGGCAGTTGTAGACTTTTTATTCCTTCCCTCAAATTTGAGCATACATACTGGAAAAAAAATATGTTTATAATACATTCCTGCAGGCTGTTTCTTATCTGCTGAAACATTCTGTTCAATTCTGAAAACTTAACATTTTCCAGAATAAATTCTGTGTTCCATATATGAGAAATAAATGAGTTTTCTTAGCGTGAGTATTTATCAGAAGGGATAAATTGCTTCTTTTATACACAGGAAAGTCCAAACACTGTGTAATAGCTTTATATTTAGAGCATTGGTCTGAAACTTGTGCTTGAGAAACATTTTACTGAAGCAATTTGTACAGTTAGTTTCAGGTATCATGTCAGATTTTGGATTAAAGTTGAAAAATATGATGCCAGGGGATGTATTTATATTTTATGAGGATCATAAATGTTTGATTTTTACTCTTTAAAATGAAAGTTTTTTTCAACAACTCTTTCTCATAAAAACAGTCTTAAGGTCTGTAACTAAATGTATTTTCATCATTTTAAATTTATCTTGAAAGCAAGGAAAATAGTATTTGTGTGCAAAATGATAGCATGATATTCTGCTGCATATGTAATATACTCTGTAACAGGGTGTTAATTGATTAACTATTTCTCAGGACATTTTTTAATGTGTGAGCCTCAGAGATTAGTTTTTGTCTTATGCAGATATCTGTAGATGCTTTTGCTTATTCAGTCTTTTTCTTTCTTACTTGCATGGGATGTTAATGTTCACATTTAGACTGGTGCTAAAAGTCCACAGTTATGTTTTCAAGCAAGTACCATTAGCCGAGAATGTTTGTTATAGGGTTCTAGAGAGGTGTTTTTGTAATGGGGTATCAGGTATAAACGGATAAAACCTTGTTGAGTTTTGGTGTGATTTAATAGCAGTGCACCTGTTAAGAATTATTTGGCTTTTTAAAAACAAGAAAGAGTTGAACTGAAATATGATTTGTAATGTATGCAACACTCATTACTTTCTGTCAGGTAAACTATGTTAAAGGTAAAAAAGATTTTTTATAAATATATATATATATATATATATATACATATATATATATATATATGGTCAATAGCTCCTAACTCTGTGCATTAAGCCTCAGGTGGCTGAATCACTGAACAAATAAATATATAGTCCAGATGAACTAAAAGGAAAGTGAAAAATAAGTGCTTTCATCTACTACACTTTTACAGATTAATGTTAATGCCAAAAACAGAGTGCATTTTAATTCATCCATAACTGATTTTAACAAAAATTGCAAAAGTCTTGAAGAAAATCTTCCTTAACAAAATGGATAGGATTTATATCTTTCACCTCCACAAAGTGTCTAGACCCACTGGACTGTTAAGTTCCAATTATCTTGGATTACTTTAACCACCTGTTTGAGGCTGACTTTAGTATACCCTTTACTGTTTGCTTTTTTCATAGTTAGCAGCAACTCAATCTGTTAAGGCCTTTCTGAAGAATGTTTTGTATTTAAAATCTTCAAGAAGACTTGTCTTTCCTCTTTGGCATTTGAACATTTTGTTACAGAATTTAATTCTGCCTACATTTGTATCAGCTGATTCAGGTGGTATTAACTGTTTCATGTCTTTCTGTTGGCCTTAACCACAGGAAGAATTTACAAGCCCAATGTGGGAACTGCCTTATTCAGCTTTTTGCAATGAAAGGGTGTTTCTGAAGCCTTGTCCTTCAGTCATGCCCAGGGCTTTATCTACTTTATCTTATTCTTCTATCCAAATTATCAAAATGTAGGACAGCATCCATCAGCAGACTGTATGTTCATAGATGGAGAGTATGCTACACCTAGCTTTCACATTCCATTAGGAAATCGTATCAGCTTTCTTGTGTCCTTCATAACAGGGAGAGAATGCTGCCCATAAGCAAACATTCTCACAGTGGCTGCCGTTTGCTTTGATAAGTATGCCAGCACCACGTGAAGATATTACAAAGCACATTCTACTAAAGTAGTAACAGCAACTTCAACAACTTTCTTAAAAAATATTTTTGCACAAGCTGCTACATGGACTACTGTCTTTGCTTTCATCAGATGCTGTACCGTGGAAGCAAATATAAAGCCAAGGCAATGTTTGGGGTGCCTGTGTTGTGGAAATCTTTTCACCTTCCCAGGGTAACTGAGTACTGTTTGGGATTCTGTGTAAAACTTACCATTTCTATTATGACAACCCTTCCCCAAAAAGGTCTTATAGCTGTGTAAAATTCTTAACATAACAGGAAGTCTTCGACATGTAACAGTAATAGTAAAACTGTAACCATTCTTTGCCTCCTTTCCCGATATAGGTATAGGTTCATAGGTTCATAGGTTTATACTAGGCTATCTGCCCTAAGGCATTTATAAGCCTAGCCCAAATTTTTGTGGCTTACGCCACCCCTTATATGAAAAAATACTGTGCCCATTAGTTTGTTGTGCCTCTGTCCAGCAGTGACACAGATATGATTCCCGGGGTAAACCTACGATCTCCCATCCACAGGTCTAGATTTCTCTTGAACAGAGTCAGCGAGGTGCTCTGCCTCACCTGGACCGGGATTTTATTCCACAGCATAGGGAGTCTCTGAGTGATAAATCTATCCCTCCAGCACGTCCTATTTATAGCCGTGCTAAGGTTTAAGTCGCTTGCTCTAGTGGTTTTGGTGGATTTGGATTTTTGAGGTGGAGCATGTCCATTAATTCCGGGTTGGACATGGCCTTGTATGTCAGGCACATGTCACCTCTGAGCAGACGGTATGCGACTGAATAGAGCTGGAGTTTCTTCAATCTGGCAGCATATGACAGATTTTGGAGTCCCTTTATCCTTTTGGTGAGGAACTTTTGGGGTCTCTCCAATTGCTGCAGATGTCGGGTGAGATACATCCCGAATGGGGCATTGTACTCGATCATTGGTCTGATAAGTGAAGAGTACAGGGGAACAATGACCTCACTAGATCTGGATGTGAATCCCTTCATGATCAGGTGGGCAATGTAGAAGGTCTTTCTAACCACTTTAGCAATGTGAGTGTCAAAAGAAAGGCCACTGTCAACCTGGGTCCCCAGATCCCTGATAACCTCTTCTGTGCTTAGTGGATTGCCACCTATATGGTAGCTTGGGGTTACCTTGTTTTTCCCGAAGGGTATGACTATACATTTTTTGGCGTTTAACTTCAGGCCATGGCTCTGGCACCAGCTATCTGTTTCCGTGAGTCCCTTCTGAAGGATATCCATGTCCGATGCACTTTCCACTATGGCCCAGTTTGCAGTCGTCTGCAAACTTTGTCAGCCAAAGTCCTCCCATGTTGGCCTGTACTTCTGAGAAGTAGATGCCAAACAATAGGGGCCAAGGACCGAGCCCTGTGGGACACCACTTGTGACCAGCTTGGAGTCTGACACAGCGCCAGCAACTCTAACCCTGTGGGTTCTGTCCTTAAGCCAGTTTGCAACCCATCTTGTGACATATGGGTTTACATTTAAGCTGGTAAGTTTTTCTACAATACCCGAGTGGGGTATTGTGTCGAAGCCTTTGCAAGGTCAAGGTAGGCTGTATGGACTGCCTTTCCCTCATCAATGGCCTTGGTGACTGTTTCGAAGAAGTCGACCAAGTTCAAAAGGCATGATCTTCCCTTGACAAAGCCAAACTGGGTCGGGTCCAATGTCTGCAAGTCCCCTATATCTTTGTTTATGAGCTCCATTATGATCCTCTCCATAGCTTTGCAGACTAGACTTGTTAAGCTTATGGGGCAGTAATTACCAGGGTCCGTAGAGGCACCGCCTTTGTGGAGTGGGACCACAGTTGCCGTACGCCACTCCTTGGGCATGTATCCTGTGGTAAGGCTGAGATTAAACAGCTGCCTTATGAGCGGGTTTAATTCCTCATTTAGCATATTGTATATAGTTACTGTTCACCTAGCATTTCGTAGCCGTATGACTTTTATAATTTTCTTTTATAGATATTTGTTTCATTTTTTAGTGTTTGACTTAGCACTGTATGTTTATTTATATATTTAGCAAAGAGCTGAAAAGTGACGTACCAGTGCCTACATTACTTGGGAGTTTCATACCCATTACATAACAAGTGCAAGACCAGTGTTAATCTTCAAAGAAAAAAACAGACAGCTTAGAATCCCTGTTTAGACCAACAAACTAGTTATGCTTTACTGCTAAGGTGACCTCTCCTTTAAGGTATATTGTCACAGTAAATATCTTACACAGCTGTTTTTTTTTTGTTGTTGAAATTGTTTCATTACTGACAACTACAAAATGAGTAACTTGAAATATAACACAATTGTTTTGGATTAAAACCACATTACACATCTTAAAATTAATGTTTGTGTTACAGTTTAAACCTTCTCATAGTTCATGTGATATGACAGTAACATTAACCTCTTCTTTGCAAACTTACTGGGCGAGTGTGAATATGGTTTTACATGTATGGTTATACAGTAGTATAAAGTCATATTTTCATTATGTGAACTTCTGTATGAGGGAAAAGCAGAGAATCTGACCCATTCTTTTTGTATGGGGGACTTTAGAGAAGTTTACCCATGTTGTTATTTTATAGTTGAATTAGCTGGAAAGGTTTGATTTTGTTCTGCTTACTAGCTTTACTAAAATAACTCACTTGAGTACCGTTTCTGTGCTGATGATGTAGTAGATTATGATCAGGTGTCTGATCTTAACCAAGTGTTTATGTGTTTGAGAGCTGGATGTCAAGAAATTTACCTCAAGAGCAGAGCGGAGCAAAGCTCAATATGTGAATCTTGGCATCCATGTCAAGAACACATACGTTAGCTATCATCAGAGAGACCTTGTCATAATTTTGTACGGCATATGGAACTTTAGCAGCCTCAGTAAACTACTAACTACTCCCAAGGCTGAAGCTGAAATGGGTCAGTTATGATCAGAGTTATACCCTCATTAAAAAATTTAAATAAGTAGATACATAGAGAATGAGAGATTAAAAAAGGTTTAGGAGAACAGAGTGTTTTATAGCTCTGAAAGCTGTAGCATACTTATATCTACCACATAGGCAGTGGGTAGAAATGTGGTGTCCCATCGGTGAAAAAATGGCTTTAAAAGCTGTTAGACACTTAACTCTTACACACATTTTGTGTTTTGTTTGAGAAACAGTGAAGTGTATTTTGATGCCCACCACTGCTACCAGTATGTGATGGTCACTGATATGTATTGTCCCCATGATGGGCATTAATCAAGGAGCCTGAATCCTCACCACTGACACTGGAGATAGATATGCACTTGGAATACAAATGGATACACTCAGTATTTCCAGATACAGACATCTCTGCATCAGGTACAATTTCCCTTAAGAACACACAGGGAAGACACTCCGCCTGGGGTCTGGATGTCTCTATATCTGTCTCTCTTCAGGTCCCCAATAAGATTCTCCACTGGTACAGCTGTAGGGTTAGGTCCTCAGCCAAGTGAAAAAAACAAGTCCTCCAGCACCCTTCCTGTAAACCCAGTGCTTCGTGCCTCTCCCCCAAGTAGCTAACACACACACACTGAAAGATTTGATTTGCACACACAGACACACACTGACACACACACACACACACACACACACACAAACACACACACAAACACACACACACACACATATACACACACACACACACACACACACACACACACACACACACACACACACACACACATACACACCTGGGAAAGGCTGGTACAGGTTTACTAGCTATGCCCCCTTCTGCCCAGACTATAAGGAAGTTATCACAACCACCAGACAATTCCCAATGAGCTACTCTAAGACCCTTAACAAAGGGTGTCCAATTATACTGTGTAGTAATAATACTAATACAAATGGTAGTAGTTCACATACAGTGCCACCGAATAAATATAAGTACTCTCAAAGGTTAGATGTTTTCTACAAGGACCAGTCACAATAAAAGTTTAAATGTATTTAATAATAAGTAATAAAGGATCATGAACATATTATATATATTTACAGTAAACTACAGAGTTCAGATCACAGGAAATATTGAAAAGAACATTGATGGACAGACTCAGACAAATATAGAAAAACAATATTTAAACTAGGCTTCACTATATTCCTGACTGAATCTAAAATAATTAAGTTAAGTTACTTACTACAGCAAGTCAAGATGCTGTGGGTGAGGGTCATTCTAGTAAGGCTTCCAAACAAATCACCCGACTCTAGGTTCTAACAGTATTCCCCTTTGAATCTGAGACAGGAATTTAGCACAGATGGCCAAAATACACATCCACATGTTTATAGCAGTACCTGGGGCCTCCCCTGTTTTAACTGAGCTAATGAACAAAGGCTGTTTTCCAGACCCAGCATCTATGGTTCTGTTTAGCACTGTGGGATGCCATTTTAATGGTTTAATAGCTTATTTCCATTATTTTTCTTAAAGTTAGCCTTTGCTGTCCCAGTGTTCTCTATTATAACATATACATTTAATTCAGTTGCAGTAATACATGTACATTTATTTTCATTTCAGGAGGGTGCACTGTTGATACATTTTAACATAAGCAAACCTCACAAATGCATTTTCAGCATAAGCATCTGCACAAATCAGTTTGGTATACAAATGACATACAGTTCTAATACATTTGTAATGCAAACATCTTGTATTAATCCATTTGATATTCAAGGGACATATCATTCATTACAAAACTCCATCTGGCTATGTGGCACTTGCCTATATCATCACATGTATTTACAGCTTTTAAAGCTGTGAAATGTTTTGAATGCTGTTGTATGTTGGCTGCCGTTAATGGCTTTGTATGAGACTGGAGCTTAACAGTGCTGGGGGAGTGCTTATGGCTTTGTATGAGACTGGAGCTTAACAGTGCTGGGGGAGTGCTTAAAATTTTGTTAAACCCCTTCACTCTAAAGTTACTTAACAAAGTTGTAATTTTCCCAATTTTCAGTGCAATTTTGGCATTATGTGTACTGCAGTCTTTTCATGGTGTGTAGTTTTTAATACACACTGTATAACATATTTCATTATGTTTTTACTTTTGTCATTCTATGTCTTTAAGAAACTTGGTCCCCTAATTTGAATGCCCCCTTAAGAACACAAAGTGCTTCAGCTAAATGGCTTCTGAATGTACATGACTTTTTACCTTTCCTTTTTAAGTCTTTATGGACAGATTCAGGCCAATAAAGCCAAATGCCACTAGCTGTCCACTTGCACATTTTGACCTTCTTAGCTGAAACACTTGATGTTCTTAAGGGGTCATTTGTATATATCCCATGGTCTTCTGTTATGGGAGGTTTAAGGTATCACACAGTGAAAACTCTAGCTTGGCTAGGTTTTTCTTGTAGTTTTTATTAATTGGTTTGTCTGTGTGACCCTTTTACTTTTTGGTTTAGTTTTTAGTTGGGATAATTTGCAGACACCTTAATGGTTATGGACATCAGCTGGGTTTAAAGTCACCGTGTTTCTAGAATATAGCCAAACAGTCCACTTATGCTGTGCTGACAATGTCATAAGAAGGCCGAAACATCCATGCAAACATCTGTTGGCATTTGGCATTGTTGGCCTGAATTTGTCCATAAAGACTTAAAAAGGAAAAGTAAAAAGTCATGGACATTCAGAAGCCATTTAGCTGAAACACTTGATGTTTTTAAGGGGTCATTTGCTTATATCCCATGGGACTCTCTTACAAGAAGTTTAATGTATCACACAATAAAAACTCCAGCTTGGCTTATTTTTTCTTGTAGTTTTTACTGATTTGAATGTTACATAGTAAGAATTTTTGAAGATTATGAAAATATACTTAATCAGTTATTGGATACATGCAACAGAGAAAATGTATTGGCTTTTCCGATTTCATTATGTCATGAAGCAATAAATGAATGCAGTTTGTATAAAAAATAAATATGTCACAGTTGGATTCTCGGTATATCATACTGTAAGTGAAAGACTTAAAATAGACAGTGGTACTAATACAGGTGTTATTTATTATACAGTGTTGTCATTTTTTGGGAAAGTATTATGAAACTATTTCAATTTTTGCCAGTACTTATACCAGACCATAGTTTTTGGAGAATCTGTAAGAATATAGATAATTTAATAGTCTATAGAAGGAAACAAGTTAAAGAATAGTCTGTTCCATATGTGCTTATGCTATGTAAGGAAAAATGCTACATATTAGTCATGATAAATTCTCAACAGATTCCTTCATTGTTTGCTCTGCTACTCATGATTTGTATTCATTATGGTGTAGCTGTCCTAGATATTGTATTGATCAGACTGCATGACATTTTTAAAGTAAGAATGTAGAACATTTCCATTATTACACTGGGGGACACAGGTTTAGTAGCTGTTCATTTTGTAAAAGAGCACTGGAGTAATGTGTTTAATTTTCTTTACATAGCTTTGGTGCAGCTTGGGAAATAAGGAGTGAAAGGGAAAGTAAACATTTGTAAAAGTAATACATTTTGTACTTCAGAGATTAAAAAGCAATGCATATAATTGGTAAATGCTGATTTAGACTTACAATGTTTAATTTTCTCTAGTTATTTTATTTATAGTTTTGGTGACCAGGCAAGTCCTGTTATAGACTATTGCCATCCCTTTAAATTGGGATACGTGTAGAAAGGGCTTGAAAGAACAATAACAATGCAAACAGCAAGTGTAGAATGAACTTAATTCAGGCTAAGACCTGACTTGTCCACATACCACAAGAAAACCACTGATATTAGTTAGGCGTCAAAGTGTCTGTGTGTCTGTACATGAGCACTCTTTACAGTATTACACAGTAGATTGACAGGTAAGCATTATAAGGAAAGAAATCACTAGAAAAACAGAAATAGATTACGTGATCTTCTAGGTAGTGGACTTATCACTGAATTTTTTATGCACTATATTATATAAATAATATATATTTAAATATATTTATTTATATAAATATAAAGGGTGTATTTTGACTGGCTAGTGAACATAATTTTAATTAGTGTCTTTTGGGCCATGGATGAATGAAATCAGTTATTTAGTTAATAGATATTGTGTAAAATTGGTAATGTGAACTGAATGAAATGTCAAAAGATGGGTACTTTTTAACCTCAACTATCAGCTTCTGTAATGGTCTGTAATAAAATGACACTGCCAAGCTCAGAAATAAATTATGTACTATGGTACTTTCACAGAGATATTGAGTTAGTCTCTGTATGATTGTTTTAATGACTTGCGTGCAGTTCGTTGGAAAAGTCAAAGAGATCACAGTATTTTTTTTTACTGTGTGTGTAGTCACAAGAGAAGAGTTAATGTTTGGGGGCATTTGAGGCTGCTAACATCAGACTGCATCTCACACTTCAAATCACTGCTAGCAGTTTTCAAAGGAATTGGCGTGCACTATACTTTCTTGTGCCCTTTCCTTAACATACTAGATTGAAAGAAAGTGCTCTTCACTTAAAAAAACAAACAAAAAAAAAGCACTGAGTGTACCTGCCTATCCGCTGCCCTCTGTACCTCATCAGTGTGCACAGCGGGTGCTGTAGGCTTGTAAGTACAATAGCCTTACTTTGACTTTTTGATTCAGTCAGATATATTCGGAACATTTGTCTTTGTCCCGCTAACATGACCATTGTGTCCTGCTTTGAAATGCATGGGCAAAATAAAAGAAGTGTGAAGGACTAAGCCAGCTGCATTGTTCATTCAGAACTCCGGAGAAGTACAAGCACCATAGGGAAATTGCCTTGTAGTAGACCGGAAATAGATTTTGTACTTCTGAGTGGACTTTCAACTTGTACCACTGGTTAATTCTGCTGATGAGCAGGCAGGCATATTGTGAGGGAGCATTGTGAGGGAGCGTGTCCTTATATTAGGGGTTCTGCAGTGTTACGCTGATGAGCAGTTGTGTGATAGCAAGGAAAAAGTATAACGAGGAGAGGTGTTGGTTTATATGTGTATTGGCAGGGCAGTAACAGCTGCCACCAAGGTTTGTTGACTACATCAGGACTACTGATCAGAAATGGGTATCACTGCATCTTTTGTGTACATAGCTGCTGAATGGAAGGTGTGGAACTACTGGCATATTTGAGGACTTTTGTCTTGCTGGTAGTTGTTAGTGTGCAGTGTGTGATATGGATTTCTTTTTTTATAAGAAATGTATAACTCTTTGTTAAAACTGGTAAAGCGGGGGTGAGTAGGTTGCAGTATGAAATGTATTGATGCTTAATTCTAAGTAGATGTACTGTAATGGCTTGGAATGAATATTTTTAAGACTAGGAGTGGGGCGACAGACACAGCTAGAAGCTATCAGGTGTTTAGCTGCATGACGACTAGCATTTGTTGTCATGGCATTGAAGGAGTGTTTTCTTGCAGTATATATACATATATATATATATATATATATATATATATATATATACACATATATATATATATATATATATATATATATATATATATATATATATATCCATAATCTATTTCTGCTCAGCTCTCCTTCCTTGTTCATGTGGCTGCTGCTTTCTGTTTTTTTCTTCTTCTGTACATTGCATCTGTTTGAATATTATGTTGCAAAGTGTAAAGTGTTTTGATTTTTGTAAAAACTGCTTTGCTCCTATACAAATATCCAGTTATTTAACCAAAGTCTCAGTTTATTGACACCTAACAAATTGCTTGCTTTTCTTTATTTTCCCAAGGACTTTATAAGGACATCCCATAGATGATACTCAAGGGGAAAGTTAGCAGTATTCTGAATAAAGCTCTTGCCTACTTAATTATGTAAGCTTTCAAAGAGCAATTGCTATGCTTTCATATTCATTTCCGCAAAGTAAATACCCAGAGATATTACTTCATTTACTATCAAAATGCATAGCATTTAATGGTGGAGTAGAGATAAAATGGAGACACCACATTTTCAAGTATAACAAAGTTATTCTGTCAGTCCTTCCCATTTCTTCAACTAGTAGGTGTTGCAACCCTTTTGCAGTTTACATCAAGCTCATTTATTTTTGTAGTGTTTAAGATATGAGCAGTGTGTGGTGTGCTACAAAAAATGTTGTACCAATATGATTTTATTTAAATGTTTAATTACTAGTGAATTAATGATCAAAGTTTCCTGACATGTCAAGAACATGTATGCAGAGTTATTTTAAGAGTTAATTTTTTTAACAGATTACTGAAGATGTCCAACTTTCGCCTGAAAAGTAGTCTTTCTCATTGGCTCATAAATGAACAATTGCACTTAGGCCTTTAATAGTGGACTCCGCCTAACAAGCTAAATTTCACTAGGTCTGTCTTCTTACATGTGCTGTATTCCTTGAAGTGTTACTGTCATCTTTCCAGTGCTGACAGGGGATCTGACACATTTTTTCTCTAATGATTACAAGAGTATTACCTGGATTTAGTTGCAGATTTAAATGGAAGTTACTCAGAAGCAGCAGTTTCCACTTCACCCAGGGCATTTTCAATGTAGGGTAGCACATCTCAATAGCTGACTATATATGTGAATTAAACAGTAGTACTCTGATACCCCTGTTCTTGATACATTTGGGGAATTTCATCATACATTTTTCAGTTTTTGTGATAAATATTTTTTTTTATTTGCTGTTGTTTCACCTATGCATCATATGCAGTCTGCATTGTGTTAACCATCTTGTCCAGGAGTGAAATGCAGCCTTTTTCATTAGGGTTGAAAGTATAAATCAGTATCCTAAAGCAAATCAGCGGGATTCATTGGCATGTTGTTTTAAAATGTTGCCTTTAAATATGTGCATTTTAAATAATAATGTTTATTACTAATAATTTTAAATTTGTGTTTACATTGTTGCTAAGAAAGATACTTGTACTTCAATGACAAATTGGTGTTTTAATGTCTACAACAGAATCATCCACCATTTCAGTTGTAGCATTATGGTTCATCTGTATGCAGAATGAATTATTTAATGTATTTCAGCATGAACTGCATTACTACAGTGTCAGATGTGTAGCACACTTCATAAATCTGCTGTCCTGCACATCAAAGTATATTATATCAAACAAATGAGTGTAAGTGTTGTTATTGCATGTTTTTAGGAGAGCCTGAAATTCATGTACTGGCAACTGTGCTATTGAAGTGTGGAGGACATTTTGATGGTGTTCATAGAAGAGACGTGGTCTATCAACCACCTGTGAAGTGTCACAGATTGGGGCTGAGATTTAATTTCGAAATATAAGATGAACTTGCATTAACAGGCTGTCAAGCTCACTATGCATCTCTGTTTCTGTCTCTGTCTCACTTAGAAGAATTACTTTCCTTTTCTGTATCTAATTTATTTTCATTGCTGTAGTAAAGTCTGGGCATCAGTTTTTGTACTACCCACATCTAGAAATATGCCTGTTTTAAGATGCTGTAACTGTGTAGGAACTGGTGTAATGGTAGATGGCTGTAGGACATTTTACTGAATATAGAGTGCTTGGGTGCCATTTTCAGTGAAATAAGGTTCAGGTTTGGGAGGGTGGCCTAATGGTTAAGGTGTTTGCCTTACAAACACAATGTGCAGGGTTTGAGTCTCACAAGGGATAATTGGCTAGGCTTAAAATGGCTTGCAAGGGCAGTTAGCATAGTACTAACCTATGAATGTTGTTGTGTCTTTCGGCTTATCCCGGTTAGGGGTCGCCACAGCGGAACTCCGGTCCGCTAATGTTTGGTAGTGGATTTTTACGTGCCGAGTTACCAGCCCTGACACACAACCTTCAATGAAGGCACGCCAATTAACGCATGCCTCCTCACAGAAGATGCTCTAGCTGAGAATCAAACACGACAACGTCTTGCTGTGAGGCGACAACGCTATCGCAGCACCACTACGAACGTATGAACCTATAAATGTTTTAAATGGGACTCGCAGAACAATTAAATTACATGTTTCCCTAGGGGTGAATCCCCTGTACTCCCATGCAGGGGCTGTTTCACCTGCACACCCTTAAATAATCTAACTGAAAGATTGCTGACACCTGGCTGTGTGTTTGGGGGAGGTGAGTCCCCTTTTGCAGAAGTCATCATTGATGAGTCATGTTTTCTACAGCTCGCCTTTAACACATTGTCTATGTGCCACAGTATTTTTTCTTGAGGTCTTCATTTAAGTATTTACTGCAGATCCCATTTTTGTTCCCACAGTTACATTTTCAACTTCTACTTTGCACTTTATGGTGTTGGAACTCATGTATATCTCCCTTTCATACTTTTGCATGCTGTCAGCTGGGGAGACAGAACAGCTATGATTTACACTTGCCTGTGCAATGCAAAGAAGTGTATTGCTTGGCATCATATCAATGGTTTGTTGATTATAAATTGATAGTTAAAAAGTGAGCCTTATGGTCTTAGATCCCAGTTGTTTGGATCTGCCACTGTTTATCTGCTGCAAGAGGCATGTTTTCAGATACCGTCTGTCAAAACTGTGCTGTCTATTATTTATGTAGCTTTGCTCACCAGTTAGCCTCACTGTTCAGGTAAATGCCCATTTTCAGACATGCCCAGGGCGGGTCTACCCCAGAATGTACACACTGTATTTCACATAGCATATGTTATCATATCAATGGAGTCAGACGTGGACTGTGAGAACCAGTTTTATGATGCATCTTTGAAGTGTC